>NC_090925.1:83893965-84196996 GCF_040938575.1 Ambystoma mexicanum
GTAATTGATAACTGTTGAAGCACCCAGATGGGGAACAGGTTGGGAGGGTTGATATTATGCATTTCTAATGTGCTAGTGGGAAGAGGAAGAGAGGGCAGGTACTGGGCCTAGGAAGAGGGAGTTGGGGTAAAGTAATAGATCACTAGTTGTGTAATCATATTAAGAAGATAGAAGATGGAAATGTTATGCATGACTAATGGGGTACTGGGACGAGGAAGAGGGTGCAGGGGAAATGTAATGTATTACTAACGGGGTTCTGAAACAATGACTAGATAGGTGGGGTAAAATAAAGGTTTATTGATGAGGTATCAGGAGAAGGAAGAAGGCAACAGGTGTAATACAACAGGATACTACAAGGATGAGAAAGAGGGGGTTGAATGTAAAGTAATGTACGACCAATGGGTTACCCTGACGAGGAAGAGGGAGGCAGAGGTGGGGAAACTGAGAAACTGGGATAACAAAGAGGGAGGCTTGGGTAATGTAATGTATCACTAATGGAGAATAAGGATGAGGAAAAGGGAGGTGAGTGTAATGGAATGGATTAGTAACAGGGTACTAGGAAGAGGGAGGTGGGGTGATGTAATAGATTACTAATGGGTGCAATGCTGATAAAGAGGTAAGGGGGATTGGAATGGATTACAAATGGGGTACGAGGTAGGTGGGTTGATGTAATAGATTACTAATGGGTGCAATGCTGATAAAGAGGTAAGGGGGATTGTAATGGATTACAAATGGGGTACGAGGAAGGTGGGTTGATGTAATAGATTACTAATGGGTGCAATGCTGATAAAGAGGTAAGGGGGATTGTAATGGATTACAAATGGGGTACGAGGTAGGTGGGTTGATGTAATAGATTACTAATGGGTGCAATGCTGATAAAGAGGTAAGGGGGATTGTAATGGATTACAAATGGGGTACGAGGTAGGTGGGTTGATGTAATAGATTACTAATGGGTGCAATGCTGATAAAGAGGTAAGGGGGATTGTAATGGATTACACATGGGTAACGAGGTAGGTGGGTTGATGTAATAGATTACTAATGGGTGCTATGCTGATAAAGAGGTAAGGGGGATTGTAATGGATTACTAATGGGGTACGAGGTATGTGGGTTGATGTAATAGATGACTAATGGGTGCAATGCTAATAAAGAGGTAAGGGGGATTGTAATGGATTACAAATGGGGTACGAGGTAGGTGGGTTGGTGTGATAGATTACTAATGGGTGCAATGCTGATAAAGAGGTAAGGGGGATTGTAATGGATTACAAATGGGGTACGAGGTAGGTGGGTTGATGTAATAGATTACTAATGGGTGCTATGCTGATAAAGAGGTAGGGGGGATTGTAATGGATTACTAATGGGGTATGAGGTATGTGGGTTGATGTAATAGATTACTAATGGGTGCTATGCTGATAAAGAGGTAGCAGGGATTGTAATGGATTACTAATGGGTTACTAGGAAGAGGGAGGTTGGGTGATGTAATAGAATACTAATTAAATATTGTGAATAAGAAGAGAGGGGTACATGTTGTAATGAATTACTAATAGAGTTTCAGGAGGAGGAAAAGGGAGGTGAGAGTATTGTAATGGATTACTGAGGCGGTACAGGGATGAGAAAGAGTGAAGGGGTACATTACTGGATTACAAAGAGGGTACTGATACGAGGAAGAGGGAGGTTATGGTAATGTATCCAGCTCCATTTGTCGGAAGCGTCCCTCCTGAGTGCGGCTTGATAGCTTTCTGGTGTGATGCAGTGAGTGTTTGAACACTTTATCCATACTCCTATGTGCCAACCTCTAATCTTCCCTCTGTATGCTGCATGTCTAGCTGGCGGTTCTCCTCTCCAAGCTGCTGTGTTGCCACGCTACCTGAAGTCTTGCAGTCATTTTTGGCATATTATTGGAATAAATAGCTGCTGAGGATCAGAAGAACCGTCTACCCCAGTATTTTCTGAAGCCCCGGGGAATTTACTATAATCTGGCAGTACAGCCCATCTTTTGAGATTTGTATGTTTAGTGTGAGAGCAAGTGATAAGCGAGTATCAGCTACTTGTCTGGGTGGGCTGGCGGTCTACTCACTGCTCTGTGCTCTGATCTTTTACTTGTTTTCCTGCCCTCTCGCCATGTGACTGAGAACTGGGCTCGGTAGTTTGGGTGGAGGTTATTAAGTATCAGTCATTGGGCCTCATTACAACCCGGGCGTTGGACCATGGTGCTATTAGCACCATGGTTCATGCCGGATTCCGCCATGGTGGATGGTGGATTTACCGCCCCATTCCAGGTTGGAGGGCGGTAAATCCCCATTCACCATAGCCCCTTCCCCATTCCCATTTTTGGCCCATAGGGCTCAATGGGAATGGGGAAGGTGCTAATTACGGCACCGTAAATTACGGTGCAGTAATTAGCACCAAGGTCCCTTAGCGGGTTGGACTTTAACGCCTGCAAAAAGCAGGCGTTAAAGTGTGAATCTGGTGTTAAGGGTTTAACGGCGCCGCAGCCTTTTACTGCGCCATTAACCCCTTAACGCCAGGGTTGTAATAAGGCTCATTTACTCTTCTTAGTTGGCTGGCTGTACAGTAATTCCCCCAGTTGATCCTTTAATTCCCCTGAGGAATCAACTATTGGAAGTGGTGGCTGCCAGTGCTCCAAGAGACTCAAATTAGCACATTGGAGGACACAAATGGAGGTGCAATAATTGAAGACCCTGATAATCAGGGGTATCCTGACCATTCTTGGGATGAAGATCCTAGCGGTCAATCCTCAATTCCAAGTCAAGCACCTGACATTGAACCTGTAGCTCCTCTGTTGCCCATGTCCCTACAGCCTGGCATTGACAAATGGGAGATAGCTGATAAATTACTTGGGGAATGGGGCCAAATGGCGAGCAATCTTCTGAGATAGAACAATTTAGTTCTACTCAATGTCAGCAACTAAGGGACGCTATTGTTGCTGATCTTCTCCAGTGTTGAAACATTTATGACTATGGCTTATGGCTGTACCTAGTGGACAAAGTGGCAACACTGGTGCGCCCTATCATGGTGGACAACTCATGTCAAGCAGACCCACCTTTAGACTGATCTGTCAGAACAAAGTTTCAGGTCTGAAGATAAAGCTTGTCAGACCGAGTTGAATTACACTAACATGTGGGAGTCGGAGAAAGCTGAAATCCTGGTGCAATCCCACCCTAACACCATGGATTCACCTTTATCTGGAGTCACCATAAGGCAATGTCATGTTGGGCACTGATACTTGATGTCGAACTGGGACCATGTACTTTGTATGTTGACCTTTGTAATTCTGCAAAAACTAAATCTGCTCTGTTACTCCATTTCTGGCTACACCGGTATTGCTCTATGGACTAGAAACAAAAGTTAGTATCTCAACTTATAGCCTGGATAAAATCGAAGCCACCTTTTGGAGACAGATACTTCAAGTTCCTCATGCCATTCCAGGCCCTATATTAAGATATGAGCTGGGTCTAACATCCCTGAGTGCCAAATATCATTGGCAAATGTGTGCTCTGCTACGCAAATGTCTGGCCAACTCCAACGAAAATTGTCTGCTTGCCGTTTTATCATCCTATATGTTCACTTCCACACATCTATTCACTATTAAATGGACTAAATATATATACAACATTATGGCTTTAGCGGATGTCAACTTAGAAACCTTGATTATGAATCCAGCAAGAGCGAAACAAAAAATAATGTTATATGATTGGATTGAAACGCGTGCTAAATGTGTGCGTTATAAATTCATTAACACGGCTTACTTGATGGAAAAGAAAATGGGAGTGACAGAACAATATTTACTTAAAGCTCCTTCCCCACAATTGCGCCGCTCTATTACAAGAATACGTTTAAATTTATGGCACACTAGAGATTTACTTTGTTTGCGCAAACAAATAACTAAAAATGAAAATTTTTGTAGATTTTGTAATGATCGAACAATCAAGGAAACCTTAGAACATCTGGTCATTGAATGTTTAGCGCTAACTTCATTAAGACTAAAATGTTTTGGAAGTCAAATGTTGGTGGTGGCAAGTGTACCTCCAGAATTAAGATGGTGTTTCTTAATCAATCGTGCAAAAATGAGTTTAAAAATCGCTATGGTTAATTTTTTAAATGCATTACATTTGATGCCAGGTGATATCTTAGACCGAAGGATGTAGGATATGAAGTGAATAATGTATCCGAATCCTATGTATATATCGATGAAATGAAATGCACAAATATATGACAAATGTGGCTCATACTCTTCCCATGTTACAGATTAGGCGGGTTACACAGTGAGGCGATTCCACTAATCATGTTAATGTTTATGTTGTATTCTTTATTATAGTTTTGTAATTTTAATTTTCCTTTTGCAAATTCTATAATTGTAACCATGCAAATCAGTAAGTCTGTACCATGGGTTTCTATGGAAAGTTAGGAAATGTTTGTTGAAAAAAGTTGATTGAATTCAGCTATATTTCAATAAAAAAAAAAAAAAAAAAAAAAAAATCTGCTCTGTTTAAGGTCTCATGACTTAGTAAATCACAGCTGCTATATATTGCAGATAAGACTCTGAGAGAACTGGTCTTTGAGCAAAGAATCCATAGTATTACTAATGTTATGTCACTATCAGGGGCTGAACCTCGGGATGCCCTCAGAAATAAGTTAGTGGCCTGGCTGCGACCAAGATCTGGACCAGGGATTGTTAGAAGTTCTGATTTAAAGGTTCTGTGGAGGATGAGGATTGATGGATGATGTACTCAAGATAATACGGACTGTGCAATTATTGGTTGTGTTCTTACCAACCTTCCCAACTTTTTAGCTAACTGTAACATTGTCACAAACACTCCATCTGAGCTAAAATTGATTATAGATCATGGGTAGTGCTTACCCTCTGACTTACCCTCTGCCTGAACTGGTTCTTGACTTTATTCTTGCCTTATAAAGTTGTGTTATCGTATTTGCTGTTTGTATTGCCTTGTTTTTGTGCGCCTTGAGGCCAATGGGCATATTGCACTTTATAATAAATAAAGTACCGGGTTGAAGAAGAAGCAGACATGGGTAATATAATGGATTATAACTGGAGTATCAGTACGAAGAAGGAGAAGGAGCAGAATTGTAATGGAGTATTAAGAGGGTAGCTGGAAGAGGAAAAGGGAGATGGGTGTAATGTGGGTGTTATGTAATGGAGTACTAAAGGCATATTAGAACAAGGAAAAGAGAGACCGGATTAATGAAATCGAGTACTTGTGGGGTTCTGGAACAGGAAAGTGGAGCATGGGGGTAATGTAATACCATACTAATGGAGAAATGTGATGAGGAAGAGGGTTTCAAGAGTAATGTAATAGTGTTCTAATGTGTTACTGGGGCAAGTAAGAGTTAGGCAGAGAGAATATAATGTAGGACTGACGTGGTTCTAGAATCAGAACAAGAGAGGAGTGGCTAACGTAAAGGATTACTGATGGAGTACCCGGACATGGAAGAGGGAGGTGGGAGTAATGTGATGTATTACTAATGGATTACTAATGGGGAAGTAGAACGAGGAAGAGCACGATAGTGGTAATGTAATGGATTACTAATGACGTAGATGCTCTAAGAAGAGGGAGGGGTATTGTGCTACATTACTAGATTGGTCCATAGAACATTACTTGGCAGCTATCAAGTGGATAAGAAGAGCTGTTAATCTATAAGGTTTAGTATTTCATATATACAACTCTCACAATAGACATATGCTGTGTTTTTTTTAACAGTAGCAAGATGACAGCATGTGGTACAGGCACATCCAAGGGCGATTGCAACACAATATTATGACTTTGCTTTATGACTAGTCTAGCTGCCGCCACCAACCTCAGGCAAGGGGGCATTCCTGCTGCCACTGGGACTAGTTCTTTACTGTAATAAACAACTGAACAAAAATTGATTCTGTGCCATTGAGTAACTACCGCTAATGCAAATACGTTCTTTCATGGCAATTTAGAACAAACCCATTCTTATAATCTGGCAAGCCTAGAGTGGGTGCTGCAGCAAAACAGGATTTTATTTTGCAAACACTATTTCCACTTTTCGCTTCCACTGTAAGGGTTCTATCATACTTAACCAGGTGTACATCTGGAGGGGTTTTACTGTTTCTGCATAATATCCACTATCTGCAGTAACCGACAATCTTGCATAATTCTCTTATCTGTGTGATTGTTTGTGACTTTAGGATTTATAAACAGCCTCCTTTCAAGATAAGTATATCATCCGATATGTTTTTATAATGTCATGTTCTATTTAATACATAACTGCAATTTCTTCTTTGAAGCATTATGGCTTTCATTGCTAATGCAGGCATTAATACTAGTGTATTTTTTTGTACATCTTTTTTGGTATGGTTCCAACAGGGGGGCACTATTAACAGGTTGTCCACTTACTGGCCGAGCACTGATTTCCACGTTACCTGTATATTGTCTAGGTCCTACTTTAAATGAGAGACGAGGGTAGGAGACTGTGTATACCCATGTTAAACAGGTCCACATATATTGGATTAATTTATACAAAAATGCAAAGAGGCACTGCATATCTGAATGTGTGGGTACAGAAAATAAGGCATAACACAGATCCACTACCGTAAAATGGATAGCTGTCGGGGAATGCCAGAAAGTATGGAGGCAGGATTTGGCACTACCAGCAGTGCCAACCACAGCACAGCATTGACAGTGCTCAAGTCTTCAACACATCCATATGTCAATTTTCCTGGCTTCTTCAAAGTTAAAATCTTGGTATTACCTGGGCTGCTATGAGGGGCTATTATTCCTTGATCTAAGAGTGATTCAAGAACAAGGATAATGCTGGATCCAGCCTTAGATTTCAAGGGGCATTGAGGTATTCGTGGCACAGACTTATAGGGATCTACTTTGATTCTGACTGGCTTGGTGGTATGTAGCTCACCTCATTATCTTGGGTGGACCACAGATAATCAGGTATGGATTCAATCAGTGTTTGCAGATCACTTCCACATCTTGGGTCATCAGTGCCTGGGTAGTTTCACTTTCCTTTCTGCAATGTGTCCATGACTGCCTCTGTTTTTTCTGAGGGAACATTTAGGAAAGTTCCATCAGGGGTACAATACATGATGCATCTGAGCGTAAACAACAGATGGCAACCCATGTTGGCATGTGCATTAAGGCTTAAAGGAAAGGCATGCTGATCAGTGATAGGGAATTGAGTGGTTGTGAGGGGTTCCATGAGAGGGTGTACAATGGATTTCTGTAGATGCCTATATCCTTTACAGTTTCTGCAGAGACAGGGATATTTGAAAAGACATCCATCCTTAAAGCAGATCTGTTAGTTTCAGTATCTACCAGACAAGCTAACACTTGATATGTTATGATAAGTCATTTATACGGCGCCTGTACACAAGTGTTAACAGGCGCAACAAGACAAGAAAGGGGCAGACAGAATGGAACAAAACAATCTATCTTACTAGGTCTTGTGTCATTCAGATTGTGCAAGTGCAAAGTGAAGGGAGAGAAGAAGTGCCAGGGGGAGGCAAAAGGAGAGTGCAAAGCAAATCTTAGGTAAGTGGCACGGGGTGGCCGGTTCTAAGTAAGTGAAGGAGGCAGGGGACTGTAGGGTTGCAGATACAGTCCCTAGATTGCAGTAGGCACAGAGGCAGTGCATGTTGCTATTGGTCATGATGGAGCCTGGTCCCCATAAGGTTCAGACGGAGGCCAGGTAACCAGTTAGTGCGGCAGACAGGAACATCAGCAGGGGGGAGAGAGGGAGAGAGAGAGAGAGAGAGAGAGACAGAGACAGAGAGACAGAGAGAGAGACAGAGAGAGAGACAGAGAGAGAGACAGAGAGAAAGAGCGAGAGCAGAAGTGAAAAGGAAGGTCTTGAGTTGCTTCTGGAACTCCCCAATTTGACACATTGAAAATGGTTGCTCAAAGAAGAGTGAACCCACTTCAGGGCTGTTCAGAGACTCCTGCAACCTCAGACAGTCTAGCCAGCATGATATCTAAGTCTATTATATCAAACAATGCTGATAAATCTAACGTGAGTAACAGCATTCATCAGAGTTTTTTAGAATATCTTCCCATACGGAAATCAAAACAGATTCTGTTCCATGCAAAGGACGGAAGCCTGACTGAAAGATGTGTGCCTGAGCTTGCAGTTGGAGAGCTAACAGCTTTTCCCAGTATTTCTGCTGGTCACGGTAGCTCAGCAATCAGTCAATAGTGTTGTGGGGATTTAAAGTCCAGGTTTCTGATTAGTAGGGGGTGGCCATCGATAACTTCAACTCAGTTCATAACACACCTTGCTCTAAACATGAATTCATAAATGTTGTCATACATGGTACACAATGAGAAGTATGCATCATAGCAATGCACACTGAAATTATGTCCACTAAATGTGACATAGGTTTTTTTTAAAGTTAAATAATGTATTGTTATATTTATAAAGGCCTTAGTATTGAAGAAACGGGCCTCATAATACTTAAAAATGACTCGAGATTCAAGTAATGGATTGTTAACAGCTGTCCATCAGGAAATGGCTAGGGAGAATTCGGTATGTACAACCATAGATCAGATGGCTAAACTGTTTCATGAAATAGGTTGGTAATCTATGGATGGTTGTTACTCAGAAGAAGCACAAAGGGCTCTGAGTAAACGAATAGATCTCTGGGATTGGCTAGAGAACTATGAACATCTAAGGAGTTTAAAAAGTTATCAATTTGTGCAATATAGATTGTACGAGTTTAAGAAACCGCAGAGATACCTGAACATCTGCCCTTCAGCCAGACTTAGACTGTTCATCTTATTGCTCAGATTGGAGCAACTACCCACGATTATGACGACGGGGAGAAAATATAAGATTGCTGTCGAGCTGCGAACATGCCGCCTATGTAAAGCTGAAGATCAGCTGGAGACGGAAAAGCACCTTTTGACTGAATGTTCTGAAATGGCTAGTACATTTAATCCCCTCCTTGGTAGCTACTTGCATGATAATAAGTACATCAAGGACAACCTCTTTTGGCATCACTGTATTAATTCCAAAAGTATGTGCCTGTTGACAGCCTTATATACCATCTGGCTGAGAGTTGAAATTAGCCTGGGCATAACACTTTCGGTTACTGATCAAGAAATGTTATTCTAATTTTGTATAGATAACTGAGAGCTGAACTTATGAATATATGTTGATGGATATTATGGGGGTAATTCATAGATTTCAGCGCAGAGGCAGACCATGCGAGCTTCGCAGAGAGGGAGTGTGCACCAGCGTGTGCCAGCCGTGTGCGCTATACAGCATTCTGGCGCACCACGTATTTATGGAATTTCCAAGCCATAATGAGCGATGGCGCAGTGAACATCCCGCAGCGCCAGTTACGCCCCCAAGAACGCCCCTTGCACAAACAAAAGCCATTGAAATCCCAGATTCAGCGCAAAGGGCCGTGCCAACCGTAGACCAGCTTACAGGGCCGCTACACTGCAATCGCCGAGCGGGGAACGTGTATCCCTGGGGTGCGCTGGAATTATCACACGCGATAGGGCTTCGGCGAGCGGAGTACATGTATTACTGGGGTTTGCGGGGAGTTACACACGCGATAGGCCCTGTGCGAGCAGGGTATGTGAATTACTGGGGTCCGCGGGGAGTTTCACACCCGATAGGCCCTGTGCGAGCAGGGTATGTGAATTACTGGGGTTCGCAGGAGATTCACACGCGATAGGCCCTGTGCGAGCAGGGTACGTGTATTACTGGGGTTCGCGGGGAGTTTCACACGCGATAGGCCCTGTGCGAGCAGGGTACGTGTATGACTGGGGTTCACAGGGAGTTACACACGCGATAGGCCTTGGGCGAGCGGGGTAAGTGTATTACTGGGGTCTGCGGGGAGTCTCACACGCGATAGGCCCTGTGCGAGCAAGGTACGTGTATTACTGGGGTTCGCGGGGAGTTACACACGCAATAGGCCTTGGGCGAGAGGGGTACGTGTATTACTGGGTCCGCGGGAAGTCTCACATGCGATAAGCCCTGTGTGAGCAGGGTACGTGTTTTACTGGGGTCCGTGGGGAGTTTCACACGCAATAGGCCCTGTGCGAGCAGGGTACGTGTATGAAAAGGGGTTCGCGGGGAGTTACACACGCGATAGGCCTTGGGCGAGTGGGAGACGTGGGTGCCCCAATGGGAATTGGCAGTGTGTGTCCTCCCAGGTGAGCCCTCACCACCCTGCCCAGGGCCTGCAGGCAGCCCACACCACAGGGGACTACCCTGCACCCGTGGCCATGCCCTGCAGGCAGCCCATCCACCCTGGCCATGCCCCCCCAGCCAGCCCACATCTCACCATGCACAAGTGAGCACCGAATCATGTCCCCCTGCACCCTCCCACCCAGCAGTGACAGGCACCTGCCAGCAGGCCGCGACTCATGTCCCCCTGCACACCCCCAGCAGTGACGGGCACCTGCCAGCAGGCCCCCACTCATGTCCTCCTGCACCCCCCAGCAGTGACGGGCACCTGCCAGCAGGCCCCGACTCATGTCCCCCCAAAATGTCATAAAGATGCACAATCATGGCCCTCATGTCCACCAAAATCCCACAGCACGCCACTGCAGTCTTGAGATGCAATGAATTTCCCAATCCACCCCACACTGACATGCCTCTCATGACATAAACCAAAAGTCAACTATGTACATCAACACATGTCCGTCACACACACACTGGATGCCATTGATTGTGTAAACCCACATTTTGACATGCATGAACTCAATGAGAAAATTCCACACATGGAAGTAAAATATGAAAATGTATTATGAACAAAATGAATGTAATAAAATGAAAGCATAAAAAAAGTCAAACATGAAATGAAATGCATGTCCAAAACATACTAAACTGAAATGTAGAAGCAATCTTAAGAAATCAAAAAGAAAAATCATCCAAACTCTCCGTCCACCAAAGCAAATCCAAAGGAAATGTAAAATGTAAAATCCATTGATCCATGGTGAATAAAAAAAATAATAAGTTCTCACAAATCCAATGTCAACTATATACAACGAATGGTCAAAGGGTCCATGAGCCCAACGAAAGAAATGAAACCTATCAAACAAACTACCTAAGAAATAACTATATACAAAAGTGTGGGCCATAGTCCAATCATGGTCATTGTGCCTTTGCATACTTCAAGTACCCAGTCCACCTGCGCTTCTGCCCCTACCAACCAGAGCAGCTTAAGCCACTCAGGATCCGCACCACCTTCCAAGAAGAAGAAGGGTGTTCTTGCACTACATTCTGGGACCCCAGACACGGCTACACAGTCCGTCACGTCAAGGAAGCCTAGCTTCAATGACTCCAAAATAGATGCACTTGTGGGCTATGTCTCGGCCCATAGCCGCAAAATGGAGGTGACTGCAGGGTGCAAGACTACGCCTGCTCAACGTAGGGCCCACTGGCAGACTATTGCGGAACCATATTAGTGCCCTTGGATTTGTGAGGCGCATAGCTGATGATTGCTACAAGCGGTGGAATGACCGGAAACGCAGAGCAAAGAACAAGCTGGCTTCCAATCATGCCTCTACTCTGGTGACTGGTGGTGGGTCACCAGAGGACGACCAACTCACTGAACATGAGTCTGTCTCTGGAACCTTCGTCACAGAGGAAATGATCTGAGGCGTGGGAGACCTACCAGATCTTGAAGCATTGTCCGGTGAGTGCCCATGCATGTGTGTGCAATCCATGTGCCTGTTGCTTGGGTGATGTGTTCTGATTGAGTGCCAGGTGAGGCTGTGTAGTCATGACTGGTATGGGTCACCCATGTGGTTCCTCCAAACCATTCACCAGCCTTGGGTTTGGGTATGACAGTATCCCTTCTGACCACAGTAGCCAATTTGCACCAGACTACTGCAGTTGCCCTTCAACCGTCATCTTGCAACAACATTGTTCGCAATGTTTTCCTGTTCATTCAGCCTGATTGTTTCAATCCTTGCCATTTTTACAACACATTTTCTGCACTACTGCCACAAATGTGACATACTTTTGTCATAGATTACACCCCACCATGGCCCACATTTATTAGCTTGTTATGGAAATGATTTACCATGCAGGCTGATTGAGTAATGGCCTGCACACAATGATTTATGGGCCCTGTTTGAATGTTGAACATGACTGTTGTCTTCTTTCATGTTGAAGTGACCAACCATTGATGTATCCATCTGCCTGCCATCACTGTATAATTGAACACTGAATCTGTTGCAGCGTGTAGCACGTGTGTGTTTTCTAACACTATTTTGCATATTGTATCTCATGATGTCCATCTCACATGGATGGGTGACAGTACTTATTTCCTACCATATGGCTGTACTTCTGAAAAGTACCATGGCTATACTACGTGCCATCTGTGTGCTGGCATGTGTCATGTATGTGTATTGGACATGCCACTCACAGGCTAATATGTGATGCCAGTGCTATCCCGCATGCAGCAAATGTGTTGCCTTTCCATCTTGGAGTTCTCAGTGTCTGCATTTTGCCTCCCCTTCCAACTCATTGACAGTGCATGCATGCCAGGGTTATAGCCACGTGTGACATGTGTAAATTATGTACTGGATCTCTGGCTTGTCAGGCCTATGTGTGTGCTATGGGGCTCATGCCTGTTTCCATTTGTTATCTTTCTTGTTTTTGCAGGTGATGAGGCACTTGGTACTGTTGAGGTGGAGGAGATGGTGCAGACCCAGGAGGGATCTCAGCCACAACCGGGCACCAGTGGAGGATGTGGGGTGGTGGTGGGTGAAAACCCAATCCTCCTGCTGACCATACTGTCCACGGGTGTCTCTGGGTACACCTCTGCAGACCTCTATGATTCAGGTGCTGAATCGGACAGTGAGACATATGTGCCGTCACAGGTGAGTGTTTCTGGCAGGGATGCTGTTCTGTCCAACTCACCTGCACTGGGGGTAGACCCCTCTATGGGGATGTCAGTGTTGGTAACTCCGCCTTTGGTGGTTACAGGTGCAGGGTCACACTCCACAACATTTGCTCCTGTTCCTGGGCCAGTAGATCAAAGGGGGAATGCAGTCCTGCAGCCTCAGGCAGTGCCAGCACAGCAAGGTGCAGATCGCCTTGCCCCAAACAGGTGTGGTGCCCTCCGACGCAGTGGCCGTGTACCACCAGGCAATACTGTATGGGAGAACTCCATGTACAGTATAGCAGCACAACAGGGAACATTGTGTGAAATGATGGCTCAGGCAATGGATAGGGTGGCCACTTCCATTCTCCCCCCTGAAAGGTAGATGGAGATCCAGCAGCAGGCAACAGACTCCATTTGCCAATCACACAGGGAGGACATGTTGGTGTCCAACAGGGACCGACGGGCGGCACTGGAGACTGTGCGCGAAGCCATATCTGTAGAGTCACAGGGCCACAGGGAAGCCCTGAGGTTAGAACACCAGTTCCTCAGGGATACTCTGGGTGAACTTGAGGTTTCCCGAAATTTTAGGTCAGAACAGCAGCTGGAGCAGCTCACACGTTCACTCTCAGCAGAGCTCCAGGCAACCTGTGCGAAGATCTGGGCATCACACGAGGCCATGCAGGTAGAAATGCAGGCTACCCATGAGGTGCTGCATGGGGATCTCCGTACCATCATCCTGCAGAACGAAACCTTCCACACCTGCATGCTTGCTGCCATGGAGGACTTTGCATGGGCTGCCTCCCATATCACAGCCACCTCCTGATGTAGCAGCAGAGAGTGAAGAGAGCGACGGCAGTTCTTCCACTGTAGTGTAGCCGTGCAGGACATGAGCATATGGAGGCATTTTTTTTTCTCAACATCCACACATGTGGGTATTGAGGTGCACCCTGTCCTCGAGCCTCCTGGGTGGCCGCCCCTCCATTCCACACATGGCCATATTATTTTTTATTTTTATTTTTTTAGTGTGTTGCTTTGTGTGGCTCCCGTGGGCATCCTCTGTGTATTCCAGCTGGGCACATGCGGGCTTGTCCTGTCTTTGGGTTAGATGCTTGGGTTCCTGACACACACACCCCTCCTGCTTCCCCTTTCCATGGGCTTGCAAAGGGTGTGACCAAGTGACAGTAACTTACACAGTGACATTGGGCTCCCATGAGCTGTGTGGGCAGTCTGTAGTCAAAACTGTGTGTACATCCCTAGTGGGGATTGTTGTTGGATTCAATACTGCATGGTGTATTGATATTTGCTTGTGTATCCATGTCTTTCTACTTATTCACATGTACCTTCTTCATGTCTTTACAAGGCTGTCTCCTTTGCAGATGCAGTTCATGTTGTATGCAGTACACTGACACATTTGCCTGACAGCAACACTCTGCAGTTGGAAGTGGTCGATGTGCTGGCTTAGTCAGGTTGTGGGACTTGCACTACTTTAATTTTGGACGGTTATATATTGCCACTGTTTCATCCTGTGTTGCTGTTTTGTGTTGCTGGTAAGTATTTGTTCATGTGTGCTATTTCTTATTGATTACTGGGAGCATATTGTATGTGTCCAGTTTACATTAGGGACAGTGCACTTTGTGATACGTGTGTCATGTGTTGTGCATTCATTTGGTTGCTTTCACATTGCATGCCATGCCATGGTGTTTTGGGTAGCTGAGTTGGGGAGGGGTTGGGTGACATGGCACTATTTTCATGTGGTATTTTGCAAGGGGGTAGTCATTGATGCTGCATGAATGTGTGTCTTTTTGTCACACAGCATTGGTTGTCTTTAAGTAGGTAGGGATGCACACAATGTGACACTTCCAGGTGACCAATCTCAGGCTGTTATGGTTGTGACAGTTGACTGTCCCTTATGTCATCATCATTGATTGTCAGCTGGTATGTGCCAGGGCTGTGTGCACTCCACAGGGGTAGGATTTTAGGTGAAGCAATTAGCCACCAGCTGGGTACGGGCTGTCTCACCACATGCCCTTTCACATCCCATGCGCAGCGGGCGTGCATGTGGTTGGGGATGTGGGGGCACCACCATGTCCACCGACAGGCCCCGGCGGGTTGCGACGTTGTGCAGGACACATTCTGCCACTATGAACCTGCACACTACTGGGGGTGCATATAGCAGCTGCCCACCAGAGTAGTCAAGGGAGCGAAAGCGTGACTTGAGCACTCCGAATGTGTGCTCCACTATGCCCTGGGTTGCAATATGGGCTGTGTTGTATCTTACCTCGGGTGGTGTGGTGGGGTTCCGAATTAGCGTCATCATGTAGGTCCTCAGAGGGTAGGCACTGTCCCCTGGAGAGGTGATGATGGGTATCATTAGTGGGGTTGTCACATTACTCAGTATCTGACATGCATGCATGTGCAGAGGCATTTATACTCACCAATCAGCCATGTGTCGCCATGCCGCCCAGCTTCTAGGTCCCGGTTTAGGGGTGACATTCTGAAAATGAAACTATCATGGGTGGACCCTGGATAGTTTGCATTTACTGAGGTGATGATTCCCTTGGGATCACATACTACCTGCACGTTGATGGAATGCCAAAGCTTGCGGTTTCTATAGATGTGCTCAGTTGCCCTGGGAGGACGTAGAGCCACATGGGTGCAATCAATGGCACCTAGCACTTTGGGGAAGTGTGCACCCCGTAAAAGTCCTGGACGGCAGCCTGTCTTTCTACAGGTGTTCTGGGCATGTATATGTGCCTGCGGACTGAGGCGCGTGCAGTCATGATGGCCAACACCTGACGTAGGCAGCGTGACTGCGTGGCCTGTGACACTCCCCCACTATGGCACTTGTCCGCTGAAATGAACCAGTAGGCAAGAAGTGCAGTACATTGAGCACCTTTTCCAAGGGGCTCAGTGCTTGGGAGCACAGGGTGGGTGATGTGAGGTCATCCTCCCACTCAATCACCAGGTCGAGTATTATGTGTGGTGGAAACCTGTACCTCCCATACACCTGGTCATCAGGCATCCCAAAAAGGCTGGTCCTGGATAAAAAAATGCGGGCCCTGGCTTTCCTCCCCCTCCTGCGGTGTCCCACGACCACTGCTGCGAGGAACGGTATATTCATCGTAGCGTCTGAGCTTGTTTGTTGTTTGCGTGCACTTTTATGCTGCGCGGGGCCGCTTATACCTGCTTCCTGCTGGCGTATGTGTTTCCGGATTAGCGCGTCTTTTTTGGCAAACGTCGTTCCACTGTTCGAGTCCATGAATACATGTTGTTGGCGCGCGTGTGGGCGTTGCGAGCATTTACCTCCTGTACTTCCCCCGTAACGCCCACATTTTCACGTGTTATTCCCCATTCCATGTGTTTCGCCCTGTGTTCCACCCACTTTTGTTGTCTGCGATGTGCTATGTGCGCTTTCGCTGTGCACTTAGCGCACCCCGTTTAATGACGTGTGCGCCCGTGTGCGTCACCCACGATTTTAGCGCACATCCCAGAATTTACACACGCACTGACTTCCATGAATCGATGTGAGCAGCTTTGGCACGCTTGCGCTGCGATTTTCACACTTGCGCTGCGATTTTCAAACCTGCGCTGCAATTTTCGGCGCACATTAATTCCATGAATCGGCCTCTATGTGTTTTTCCTAGGTTATGAATTTTTTGCATTTGTATTTGGATTATGTATTACTATTTTGTTATTTTAAAGGTTTGTGTAAAGTTTATATTTTAAACTATATCACAATAAATAGTATTATTATTATTATACACAAAACAGTATAGTAAGAAATAGATTGATTAAATACACACATATTTCATGTAACTTTTAACCATATTGAGGAGAACATATTTTGATATCTAACAGAATATCCAAAAAAGCTTGTTATCATTGATAAGGAATATGTAATATGTATTTGATGAACTAAGACTTACATGGGGGGGTGGTGACAAGACACACTGGAAACAAATAATGGAAGAGCAGAGCTGATCTTAAATACAACAAATAAACACATAAATCCAGTTAGATAATTGTTAAACAAATTCAATGTGTTATTAAACTTAGGTAGAGTTATAGTAGACATAACATGCATTTGTTTAATCCTATGACACGAACACATAGAATTCCTAGTAAATTATATGATATTGTTTGCACATATTTCCAATTGCTAACAATGAGATGAAAGGCAATATAGACAAAAAAGTTAAACAAAACTAATGAGGAAATAGAAAACATGTACTGATTGTAAACATCTTTTATAAGAAATTCCAGATTTTCTACCAAAAAGAAAATACATATTTGCATTCAAAAATATAATGAATTAAGTCAGCCGGGCAGTATTGGCAATGCCAGCAAGTTTTGTCAGTTGTTTTGTAGATTTTTGCAATTCTGAAAGGTGCAATGTATGCTTTATGTAAAATAAAGTAGTGTGATTGTGTCAATTGATGTGGAAAAACATTGTTTCCAAATCATATCCCAAGTGTCAGGAGGAATATGCAAATCTCAATCTAATTCCCATTGCTGGATATTTTTAGAAATGATAATACTATCATCGTTGGGATGGCTAAGTATGGAATATAATTTAGATGCTTTGACGGAGGGGAATGTAGGATTGATTCTAAATATTTTGAGAGGGTGTCACGACAATAGATAGGGATAGCTTTAATGACTAATATAGTAAGGGCTAAGCACGTTTTTTAATGAGTACCACTGAGATTACATTGCGTACAGAGCTGAGGAAACCGTATTGGTAAGTTATTATGAAATAGATATTCAACAGGAACAATGCTTGACGAATACCAGTTTTGCAAAACGCCTTGTTTGGGTCTGAGTGAGAAGAATGTATTAAACCATAAAACGGCATTAGAGGCCCCTTAGGTGTTGGATGAGCAAGTTATAATATAACTCCAAATGGTTTTAAATTAGGAGTAGGTGTTTTTGTTTAATTCCAGGCCATGAGAACGTTTGAAGGAAATGGGACAATGATAGGGGGCAATTAACTTTGATTTTATCTTAACCCAGGAGGGGGCATTAATCAAGTGAAGTTACATTGAAATATAGTAATCTGTCGAAGTAAGAAGGATTTTTGATATTTGGGAAAATCAGGAAGTGTAACTCCACAATTATTTCAGTTGATTTTGAGCTTATTAAGGGCAATTTTGGGGGGTTTGTTGTAAATAAAGAGTTTATATCATTTTTGGAACGAAGCCATTGATAATAATACCAGAATCATGCGTAAACAATAAAGAATAATGGGTTTAAGGGTCATTTTAATAGAACCTAGGCACCCCCACCAAATGAGGGGTAAGGGCGAACATTGGTTAGTAGAAGAATTGATTTTATCAACAATAATATTTTGATTGAGGGTTAAGGTAGATGAAATATCTTTGGCTATAAGGATACTAAGGTATTTAATAAATAAAGGGCACCATTGCATACCATAAATAAGAGTATCAGTCATGATGCAGGAGTTGGTTAACGGAAGGATTTCCAATTTGTCATCATTAGATGTTAGAGAATTGTTTGATAACTGTAATTAATGCAGGAATGGAGGTTGCAGGATTTGTTAAATAAAGAAGTATGTCAACGACATAGGCAGAGAATGTAATGGAGATACCATATATGAATACAATTTATATTGTCATTTGTGGAGATTCTTTGGATGAGGGGCTATAGGACTAACATAATTAGAAAGGGCGATAGGGGACATGCTTGTCTATTACTGCGTGAGATGGGACATGAACCAGAAAGATTATTAGTAACAAGAAGTCTAATGGAAGGAGTAGAATATAGGAGTGAAATTAATTGGATAAATGTCGGACTGAGCCCATGCCATAACAACGATTCAAACATAAAGGGCCAAGAACCTCTGTCAAATGTTTTCTCTACGTCTAATGTAAGTAAAATCAGGGTATCCAAAGATTTCTGTGTATGAGAAAGAACATGGGAGAGGAGTCTGGTATTAGAAGAAGCTAACCTTCCTTTAACACAACCTAATTGATTTATATTAACCAGCTTGGGCATTGTGTCATTTATTCTGTTAGCAATCACTTTATCTAGAATTTAAGATTTAGAATGTGTTAGTGAAATGGGACGATACTTTTTGACATACGAGGGATCATTATCTGGTTTGGGAAATAATAATAACACTAATGCTTCTCCAACAGAACCAAAGCTATGACCAACTGGTAAAAAAAGATAAAATAACAAAGAGTTTGGGAAGCGGAAAAGGAACTGTAAAAATCAATAGTCAAACCATCTGATCCAGGTGCTTTACCAATTTTAAGATCTAAAATAGCTTTATGAATTTCTTGTAATAAGATCAGGGTATCTAGAAATGATAGTCTAATGGGCGATCAAAAATGTTCTTGTTTTGATGCAAATAATGATGGAAGTCTTCATTAAGAATGGACTGATCTGATGAATAAAGTTGGGAATAAAAGCTAAAGAAGGCATTATTAATTTGCTGTGAACCGGTGACTTGATGAGTAACAATATATGTAAAAATAGTCTTTTCTTCTTTTAAGATTAGAGGCAAGCAGATTTCCAGATTTGTTACATCCCCATACAACTTACCTTTAGTTCTTAAAAAGGATGAACAAGCATTATTTGTATTAAATGTATTGAATTCTATGCATTTTGAGAGAAGGAATTTAAAGGTAACATCAGTGGGATGATTGAAATAGGACGTTTCAAGTATGTTGATTGAATGAAGAGGATCTTGTTATAGTTTTTCATTTTGTTTCTTTTTAAAAGTGACATATTGTAAAATGAAACTCCATAAAGTAGCAAAGCATTCAACACAGAAATCATTAAATTGATGAAGCTGAATCATTTAGTCGAAAATGGTTGAATCTCCGGCAAGAGGGGGAATTAATTTGAGGTTCCCATTGAAGCGTAGTGAAGGCAGGGGCATGATCAGATATAACAATTGGGCCAATTTCTGCATGATGGATATTTGCCACCAGTGATCAATTAATTAATATGTGGTCTAATCTAGCTAATGATTTGAGAGGAGGGGAAAATAAAATGCATTATTTTGTATCAGGAGTGTGTACTAGGGAAAGGTCATTAATTAAATTAATACACTGCTTGTGCAATTTGGAATTAATTAATGTCGTGTCAGATTTGCGGTCCAGGTTAAAATAACAAATTTGATTGCAATCACCACATGCGATAAGGTGAACAAAGTCTTTATTGAAAAGGATTTGTTTCAGGTGTGTCCAAAGCAATGAGTCGGGAGAATTGAGACAATATATTTTGAGGATGGTGACTGAAATCTTATTAATAATCGCATCAATGATGAACCAGTGACCAGATGAGTCGTGTTGTTCACTAATTTATTGAAGAGATACTCTTTTGTGGATTAAAACACCAACTACTCCTTTCTTCCCTACAGCCGGTGCATAAAATGCATGTTTAACCCATAACTTAACCAATTTATTATTTTCCTCATTCCATTCTAAGTGAGTTTCTTGAATGCATGCAACATCCACTTTACGCTTCCCTATGTGGGAGATCATGTGTTGCTGTTTAATCACATTATTTAATCCTTTGACATTCCATGACCTGACTTTCCATAACAGTGAAGGGTTGGATGAATGATAATCAAAGGAGCATCTCACCAGATATAACAGTAAACAATGTAAAAAGGACATATGTAGATGGAAAGGCCCAACATTATGAAGTATTGAATCTACAAGGGAAGGGAACATAAATACAGTAGTATAGGGGAGACAACTCTGAAGATAGTAACAAAATAGATCATTGATGAATAACAATGGAACATGTGAATAAGTGAACAATATTAAGAATGAAGAAAAAGGTAAATAGCCATTAGGGCTGCCTCGTGGGGAAAAAAAGACAGTCCACTGTAGACCCCAGACATAGCAATTCAGTAAAATGTATCAAAATAGTCAACAGGCATTTGAAAGGAGAAAAAGCGATAACAATAAAGAATAAGTTAAGCATTAGCTGGGATCACCTCCTCAGGATCAATCTGTTTTATAGGGGATCTAGATTTGTCTCTGTGTTTGTCTGCTCCATCAAAGTGACGTAATAAGCAAGCTATTAGAGGTCTTAGAGGAAACCAAAAGGTGTCTCACCCACTAGTCCCCCGGGATCTGTCATCCAGGTGGCCAGGACATGGCCATCACATTTGGATCCAGTTCTTGGGGCTGGACCAGTGCAGGAGGATCACCTGTGTTTGGGGTCTTCGGGGAGTGGGAGTGGTACCCAAAATAGTGAGATGCAGTATCCCCCATCCTGTAACACCTTTACCCCATCCTAACAGGTGCGATACTTAGGAATTCTGCCTGCCCCGTTTACAACACAAGTGCTTTCACCCGGACAGATTCCTATGGGAGAAAACAGACTAACAACTGAGCCATGTACCTGACATGTCCCAATGCAATGGTCAGGTGAGGTCAGGCAATTACTGAAAATTACTCACACCTGACTTCCATTAAACTTCCCCATGTGGATAAAAGGCGGAGCACGAGAGTACACTCTGAGTGAGGCAAAGCACATGAGGAAACAGCAGTTTCGAGATGGCAGCTGAATAAGAGAAAAAAGACGGCAGGGTTTTGCAAGGATGGAAATTCCCTTGACCTTTCCGACAAGGAACCGTTACTTTCAACACCCCTCGAAATTACAAATTGTAAGACCAGGAAACCAGATTGAAGAATTCTGCATTGTGTGTCGGAAATACCCAGGGCCCTCCCGCGTCATTAATCAAGGTGGGGAGATGCAGCAGCCGCTGTGGTACCATCCTTGGCTCCAAGAACAAAGCAGCATCAGCGAGACGGGGATACCAATACAAAACCCTTCTGCATTGAAGTCTAGGTTGCAAGCAACATTGTGTGGTGAGCGATGGAACGAACATTGTTAAAACATGTGAGATAAAAGACGCAAGTCAAATTTAACTACTAATGAGTGTTTGAACTTTGAAAGAAAAAGATACAATACTTTTGACACAATGGTCCGGCACCGCATGTGTGCTCAATCGAAGGTTTCTGTAAGGTATCCAGCTGAGAAGTGACAAAAGTGAAATTCAAAGGATTGTAAAGGAATTGTAAATCAAAGGGGTCCTGCGACTGGTCATGCAAAATCCCACACACAGTTGAACGTCTTCGATTTTGATACAGTAAAGAACATTGTGAAAAATGGGATACATTGGTCCAAGCCCGTAGGAGGGAGATTAATTGAAGTTTTGTGTTAAAGTGGGTCTGAGCCCGGCAGAGGGGGACCCAGAGTCAAAAGTGAATAACCAGAGAAGTTGTGCATATGAGAATCCTGAGGAACTTTGAATGTTTGTTTGTGGCATCAGTCCCTCTGAAGTCAGAAACTTTGAATGGCAAAGAGTTTTTTGCACAGAAGACCCTATTACTGGCATCTTGAACTGTATCCTTTTGCCAGAGTATGTGCTAAACTCTAGTGTGATGCCTTGTCCCGTGCTGAAAACGTGAGGAAGGGAAGCTAACGGCTTAACTATCCTGACATATCATTTCTTAAACACTTTTCGTTTGTATAACATTTCTTACCACACCATTTGTATTTAGAAGAAAGGATTGGCAATAGGTTAATTAGCACAGGCCCTTTTATTTTGACAACACACCACTACGACTGCATTATGATTATTTGATGGTCATAGCTTGCTCCCATCTTTAGATTTAGGATTAGATGAGAGCGTTTTTAAAACTCAATTGAAGTTCAATAAATACCCTTGAACTGTGGTCACTTGTGTCTGTCCTACTGTTTGATACCATGCCTTCCTCATATGAAATACTATTTGAGTTAAAGCATGATATGACCCTGTGTGCCCTTTGAAATTCTAGTGTGGGAGAAAAGGATATATTCAGAATGTTAGGGATCCAGCCAGACTGAAATTTGAGGACATAAATGTGTTCAGACTTTTCTGGCACTTCACTAATTCCAATATTGTCTCTCCTATTCCTATCCTCTAAGTTAAAAACATCTGTCTCTAAATGGAGAAGTTTCAAGGCACTCCAATTGTCTGATATCAAAAATGAGACCATGGTCCTTCAACAGAGATTGGCCTGAAACTTACGGCTCTTTTACAAAACTGGACACAGAAAGGGATTCTTGATCATGATGATTACAATTATCCATTCATCAAATTTCCAAAAATGACAACCATCTATTTGCTGCCCAAACTACATCAAACTACATCAAAATGCCAGAAAACCACCTGGAGACCTATAGTGGCACTCATTGTTTTCAAATAGTTTGATGAAACATTGCTTCCCTTGGTACTCACACTCGTAACTCCAAGACTTTCTTAGTAAAATCAATGGTGTGGTATCGGAACTGGGTTGGGTTGGTGGGAAAAATGTATAGTCTGGAAATACTTCAACAGCAAATATACTGATAACATCATACTATGGTTGCATTATATAGATGGTCTGTTAGTTAAATGGAAGGGCACCGAGAAAGTGTGGAATGATTGTGTCCTGATTCTCAATAACAACATATTAAATCTGAAATTTACTGAAACATACAGTAAAGAAATCAATCATCTTGCAGTTTTAAGAAATGGTCAAGGAGAAATGATAACAGAGTTGTACCGTAAACCCAACAGCTCTAATTTGCCATTGTTGCCACCAGGTCCAACTTGGGCCCTTCCTCTCTGCTATCTTTTTCTCTACCTGTGGTGTCCCCCTAGGGGTCTAACCTCTCTCCCTGTCTCCCTGACTGTTCAACCAATACCTGGCACTCCTGGCCCACCGCATAGCTGCTCTCTGCCCCAACTTTTAGTGCTACGCGGATGACACTCAGCTCATCTTCAGGCTACCCTTGGTCTCCTCCTCCTCTTCCCTCATCTCTGACTGTTTGTCTGCTATCCATGAGTGGTGTGCCACCAATGACCTCTGCCTTAATGCCAGTAAGACTGAGATTCTCCTCATCAGCACACCCGCTCCCTCCTTTCCTGTAGCTCTCTGGCTGGCCTCTCTTGGCCCCCTTCCTGCCCCCACCTGCAAGCTAAAATTCTTGGGGTCATCTTCGACTCTACACTCTCCTTCTCTCCTCACACCTCTGACGTCTATAAGAAGTCACACTACCAGCTGCACCTCCTCAGAGGTATTCTTCCTTTCCTCTCCTTCCCCCAGAAGCTCATTGTCTCCAGAGCTCTGGTTCTCTCCAGGCTGGACTATTGCAACACTCTCTTTCTAAATCTGCCTGCTTCTACTCTCCGCCCTCTGCAACTTATCCAGAACAGGACTGCGAGACTTGTCCTTGGCCTCAAGCCCAGGGATTGTATCTCTCCAGGACTGAAATCTCTGCACTTGCTCCCAGTGGCTGGGAGGATTAAGTTCAAAACCCTCTGCATCGTCCACAAGGCCTTCTGGGGCATGGGGCCTCAATACCTTCAACTCTCTCTTTCTAAATACCTTCCTTCTCGAGCTCTTCCCTCATCTGCCTCCGATTCCCGCAGGGTCAGTCGCCTCTCCAAGCATCGAGTTGGTGGTAGATCTCTTTCTTTGGCTGGGCCTCCCTCTGGAAGAGCCTCCCTGCCTCCCTGAACCTTGAGGAGAATCATCTTCGGTTCGGGAAGCACCTCAAAACCTTTTTCTTTGCATCTGCTTTTTTCTCCTCCTCTCCCTTGCTGATTTCCTGGCTGACACTGAAACTGCACTGCTTACCTGGCCATCCTCTGATCTCGGGCCCAGGTCCCCTCCCCCGCAGTCGCACTCTTGCACTGCCTTCCTGGCAACTCCGGCACTTGGTGTCTGTTTTCTTTAACCCCACACACCCACCTCCAGCACTTGACACCAGACGTCTGCACTTAACCCTTTCACTTGCCACCTGCTGGCCATACATTTACTTATTTCGTATTTATTGTCTTATCCCATGTACTGCACTGTCCTCCTCCCTTTCCCCCTGCACTTCTCCACTTTCCCATGCACTTGCACAATCTGAATGGCACCTGGCCTAGTAGGATCGCTGTCTGTCTTCCCTCTGTTCCCCCTCCCTTGCCACGTCGCGCCTTGAAACACTTGCGTATAGGCGCGTTATAAATGTTATATCATATCATATCATACCAACAATTACCCTTCCTCCCTCAAATGGCATACCATATGGTGAATTTGTTAGAACATACCAAACTGTACCTAACTGGACACGTTTATAAAGAGTCTGTGTAATCCTCACCGTTGGGGCTCATTCCAGCAAGATTCGACAAATAATACACCGTAATTGACATGTGCTGAAATTAGACAGTAATCTGTCATCATTTCTAGGAGAAAGAGTGAACATTACATTCAGGAAGTCCGTTTCTCAAAGGATTCATTTGTTCAAAGCTTCATGCCATCAGATAAACCCAGCTACTCCCTAACCTAGCTAAATAAACGTCTGCCAGGGTTCCACAAACACACCCATGGTAAGGCATACAAATATGCTGAAAGTCCAACTATCAACATCCGGTGTTAGAACACAAAGTTGAACTACATTGCAATATCACCTGCAATATAGAATTTGTAGACTACATTTTGACATGTCCCTGTGCACTGTGGTATGACGGCAGAACCATTGGTAAACTCAAGCTATGAATACTCCAACATATAAGATCCACCAAGAACTTCGATCCATCTTACCCAATGGCTGTACATTTTCAAGAAAAACACAATTGGGAAACTAGAAAGCCTAACGATTTTTGACATAAACACCGTAGAATAAAATTGCAGAGGGGGAAATAGAGAGCTGGAGCTTTGACAAATGGAGACAAAATACATCCAAGATCTCAAAACAAAAAAGCCAAGAGGACAGAACCTTGATGAAGAGGTTTACACCTTTTTGGGAACATGACACAAGGATGAAGCTATTGGAAATGACTGAGTACTTGTCAGGATTGATCCAAGCCCTGCAAATATGATCATTTTATGTATAGACTTTCTCTGAATTTGTCTGACTTTCTCTGACTCCCCTCTATCTTTGAATCTATCTTCTGTTCTTGTAGATGGACACTTTTTTTTTCTCTAATCATCCTTTCTTATTATTGATTGTTTTTAATATTTAAGTGTTATCCTAACAACAACCCCCTGGAACACCCAGCTTTGGAGGTTATATCACTTGGGAATTGCTAGTCCCCAGTATGTCTTTTTCTAAAATGGGTGATACCATTTCAATACTTTTAAGCTCATGCATTTCTTTTAGGTATGATACATCTCTAATTTTAGATTGTTGACTTCTCTTTCAATTGATGGTAGTCCTTGGTTTGAATTTAGGCAAATGTTTTAAGATGCATTAAGCTATTAGAGCAAGTTTGGTTTTAATTTGCAGCAGATACATCATGAAGCACTTTAACTGCGAGTTTGCACATAAATTAATCTGCAGCATATGCATTAAGCAATTTTGCACCATGGGTATTGTTCTAGATGCATTAAGCCATTACAGCAAGTTTGGTTCCAATTTGCAGCCGATACATTATGAAGCACTATGCACTTTAAGTGCGAGTTTGCACACAAACTTATCTGCAGCAGATATTTAGCAACTTTGCACCATGCACTTTATTTATTTTAATTTTTTTTTTACTTGCACACACGTGGGCTTGTTGGCCCTGTGTACCCATTTCGACCTAGCCCTAAATGCAATTGCATTTAGTTTTGCAGCCCGATGAGATCAACGGGATTCACCCTGCAGTATGTGAACTGAGCACATCTTTCAGAACGACCCCTATTAAGAGCTAGCAAATTCTCAGCCTGACTTAGTCTGCCACCGGTGGTTTGGGCGGAATGGTCCAAACCCATGTGTCTAGCTATTCAATTGCAGAATAACATTAGAAGCTTGATGAGATCTTAGTTACACTCTATAACATTCGGTATCATTACATGCTTAACTACTAATTGGTTCAGCAACCACGCTCATTGAGCATTTTAATTAGTCCAAATTGGACTAAGCGCGTAATTGGAATGACCCTATTGTGATGCGGCTCTGAGTGCCTCGGACTGCCTTGCATACAACACGCACACACACACATAGAAAGATCAGGAGACTCATCCAGTGTCTGCAAGGTCCCGGCGGCAACTGCCATTTGGGACGTCTTTATTTTCACTGCGCATGCATGAGCCTGAATGAGGCTCGCTCATGCGTAACAACGTATCACTTCGTAACATCCCATGTTTTCTTTAAACAGAAACCAAACAATACATAACATAACTGTGACTCAACATGTGTCGCCCAACCTTATCTGTTGATGGCTCAGTTCTCCGAGTCCATGACACAGGGCCTCAGCCGGTCCGGAAATAATGGTGGCAGTAAACCCGCTGCCACCGTTGTTTGCGGACCGGTTTAACACCACCCGCCTGCAGGCGGACGTGGAAACACCGACACCATTACAGCATGGTGCCAGTGTTTCCACTTCCCCATTCCCATGGAGTCCATGGGAATGGAGATTTACTGAATTCTGCATCCAGAATTACCGGGTCACCGGGGTTGTAATGCCCCAGTGATTCCGGGAATCACAGAGGTGGAATGGTAATACGAGTCCGGCGGTAATCTGGCAGTTTTTCTGGCTCGGTCACCACCGGACTCATAATGAGACCCACTCATAGTCTCTGAATTGAGCAGGGTGTTGTCGCCCTGTCTGCTCGGGTATCTGCTGCCCCTCCCGAAGATCGACAGTGGTGCCTCTTCGTCAGGTCCATTTTCTTCGGGGGCGGTTGCCTCTTGTTGGACTTCCTCTGTCCTCGGACGAATTGTCCCTTCTGGTGGTTCATCTGTTGCACTCGAGTCGATCTTCTTGAAGAACAATTTGTTCCTGGTTACGGTCCCTCGCCCATTGGCCGCTGTAACCATTGACCCTCTAACATGTGTTACACCAAAGGGTTGTGGCTTGTAGGTGAGGGACATCTTCCACTCTGGATAACGGTTCTTGACCAGCACGGGGTCGCCCACTGCAATGTCCTTCTCTTGTAGATTCCTCCTCTCACTCTCTTTCTCATCCCGGGCCATTCTTTCCTGTTTGACGCACACATCATCAATCACTCCAGGTGCTCTGCCTTCTAATTCTGGGATGAGACCCCTTGGACATCGTCTGAACAATGCTTCCACTGGGAGAACCCCAGTGGACTGGTGCGGGGTCGTCTGGTACTCTTGTAGGAACTTGACTAAGTTTCACTGTAATTCTCCACCACCATTTGCCGAGATCCGAAATGTTTTGATTAAAGTTCTCATAAATCTCTCAGCTTCTCCGTTGGCCCGGGGCCAGAGTGGCATCACTTTTCTGTGCTGGATTCCCCTTTCTTCATGTACTTTGCAAATTGACTGCCTTGGAATGGTGGTCCATTATCTGAGCATAGGACCAGTGGAAACATGTGGGTCTTAAAAAAAATGTTTCTTGTGCCAGGATGGTGTGGTCACATGCTGTGTACTCCACCAGTTCTACTTCCGGGTATCTCAACCACTGATCTATGACCACTAAGAAGTACATTCCTCTTCCGGTCGATCTAAAATCTGCATGGACCATCCCCCATGGTTGTTCGCTCCTCTCCATGGACTTGATCGGGGGTGCTCTCTCCGCTGGACTTGAGGCCTGACACGGTAAGCATCTCTGCATATGTTCATACACTCTCTCCTCCAGGTTTGGAAACCACACCTTCGGCCTCAGCCAAGCTTTTGTTTTGGCGGACCCTTGGTGTCCTGTGTGTGCCAGATCTAGTACCTTTGACACTAGCGACCTTGGGATCACTATTTGTCGGCCCCGTAGGAGCAGGTCTTCCTCTGATACTGATAGCGTATGTGTAACTTTCCATAAGGCTTGCATGTCCCGTTGAGCTCTTGTTAATCGCCTTGCGTTGTTGGCGAGCACCTCCTTCCCCTCCCCGTTTCCTATGGCTGCCCTAATGACCTGGAATACTTCATCTTCATTGGACGCTCGGACAATGTCTTGACGAGCCAACGCCACAGGCATGGCCATCTCCACTATGTTGTGAATTATTTCTTGGCATGCTACAACCTCTCCTTGGTCCTGCGCCCATCCCTGGTTAGGATGGCGGGACATGTAATCTGCCAGGTTGTTGGTGCACGGCCTATACTGCAGCTTTACCCCATTCTCTATGAGTGACAGCATCCATCGTTCAATGCGCGGGGGAGGCTTCGAGGGTGCCCCGGCCATGATGGGGAGGACGGGTTTGTGATCTGTGATCACTCCCAATGGTTTCCCAAGAATATAGAGACAGAAGTGCCGACAACCCCATAATATTGCAAGCGCTTCTCTTTCTATTTGAGTGTACCGTTTCACAGTCTATAATAGTGCTTTGCTTGCATAGGCAATGGGGCGCATGTTACCTTGTGAACTTCCCTGTAGCAGTAGAGTGCCCAGGCCCACGGGACTGGCATCTACCACAATCTCCGACTCCCTCGATGGATCAAAGTAGGTCATGGTGTCCTGATCCGACAGTGCTGATTTGATTTCCTGGAATGCTTTCTGTTCTTTCTTGTCCCACGTCCAGGCCACGTCATTCTTCGTTAGTGCTCAGAGGGTCTCTGAGAGTGACACTAGTCCTTTGATAAATCAGCCACAGTAATTTACCTTGCTGAGGAAACTGCGGACTTCCGCTGGCAACTCTGGGCTGTTGCTTCACAAATGTCGCAGACCTTCTCCGGGTCAGGAGAGATTCCCCCTGCATGATAGACAAATCCAAAGAATTCTATATGGTCCTTGAAGAATTTGCATTTACCTCGGTGCAGGGTCAGGCCTAGTTTGCTCAGCCTTTGCAGGGTAAGTTCTAAACTCTTCATGTGCTCAGTTTCAGACGACGCAAAGACGAGAATATTGTCGCTCATGTTGAGGACCCCTTTTAAACCAGCCAGCGATCCCCTGATAGTGTTTTGAAATAATTCCGTGGTGGACGATAAGCCGAAATGCAGTCTCTTAAATTGATACAACCCTTCGTGGATGGTGAACGTTGTGATGTATCTTGATTCCGGGTGTAATTCAAGTTGATGGTATCCGGAGCGTAGGTCCAGCTTTGAGAATACCTTGGCTCCTTGTAGCTCACTGATAATGTCATCCAACGTCGGGGTAATGTGACGTTCTTTTTTTATAGAGGCATTGGGCATCTGCATATCCACACAGATGCGGACTGCACCTGGCTGCTTGGGCTTTGGTGCCACTACAATTGGTGATACCCATGGCGTGGGCTCTTCTACCCTTTCTATGATGTCCATGTCTATCAGTGTTTGTAGCCCTTTCTCTACCTGTGTTCTTAAATGGAATGGCATCATCCTATGTTTGAGAGCGGTGGGCCTTACTGTATCATCTATGTGTAGGTGTATCGGTTCAGCTTTCAGCTTACCTACTCCCTGAAAGAGGCTTTCAAACCTTTCCAGGAGCTGTTCTATGTCTGACTGGTACATAGTCAAAGTGAAGTGAATGATAGTTAGAGCCTCTGACGCCGCACAGCTCAGGAGGGAATGAGGGCTGACATTCGTTACAAAGAATCGGGCTTTGATCGCTTTGGAGCCATGGGTAACCGGTGCGACGAAGACGCTTTGTATCGGTAACAGAGTGCTGCCTACAAACGTGTAAATTCTTGCTTGTGAATTTTCGAGCTCAGGTGGGCCAGGGAGGTCCTTGTAATGTTCCGTGGCCAGGACACACGCTGACGCACCCGTGTCGATTAAGACTGGTGTGGGGGTGCCTTTAATGTCCACAATACAAGTAGGTTGCCTCCTCTTTCTGGCTCCTGTGGCTATATTGGAGATGAAGAATATCTCCTCATCTTCAGCAAGATTGAGTCTCTGTATGTCTTGTTCCACCGTGGCCACATTCTGTGGTCTCCTGAAGTTGCGATTACTCGCCCTCGCCAGTCCTCTGTGGGTTGTCACTGGCGCCGCTGCTCTGCACATCCTGGCATAGTGGACTGGTGTGTTGCATCTGCCACACACTCTCGACATCGCTGGGCAGTCTTCTGTGTGCGGCAGATTATATCTGCAGTATTGACATGATGCCGGAGTGCTATGGGTGGGAGATGCATCTTGTCGCTTTTAGCTCCCCTGAGATTTTGATGGAGTGAATTTCCCTAGAGAAAAAGCCTCTTCACTTTTGCCTGGCTGAACTGCAGCATCCATCTTGGCCCCTCTGCGTTCTGCAAGTTCATACACTCTCCCAGTGTCAAGGATTTGTGATAACGTCATTCTGGGTTCTCACAGGATCTGCCTCCACAATTTGCTTGAGTTGCACCCCTGTATCAACTGGTTTCTCACCATCCCTTCTTCATTTTCCTATCTACACTTGCTCAATAGTTGGCACAATCGCACACAGAATTGGTCCAGTGACTTGTCGTCATGCTGTTTTTCACCACACATTATGAACCTGTCATAGTCCATATTCGACAGTGGTATGAAGTGATTCTGAAGAGTAGTCTTGACTGTGGCATATGTGACAACTTGAATATTCAAAGACTCATAGATGCGGTGCACCTCAGTCCCTGCTGAGTACAGCAGCGTCACAACCTTTCCATCATCGTCGTCTTCCCCCGTCGCCCTGAAGAACATGTCAAGTTTCTTGACCCAGATTAACCACTTGGGTCCTAGTGTGGAAGGAGGACCAGATGTGTCAAATTCTGGCATTGATGCCAGAGTGCCTTACTGTCTACGTAACATTTCTGTTGGGACAGCTGGCGCTCCGTCTTGATCACTCATCGTCACAGGTCGCACAGGAACCTCATCCACGTGAATGAGGCCTCAAACCTTCCCAGACAGACAGCACTTCACCACAGAGCAAGCTTGTGGGCAGGTGTGGGCTCCTAGTCTTGTATATAGTGACCACTGACCTTGCTTGCAGCATGCAACAGCCTGTGGCAGCTATTGCTGCTTGTCTGTACACCCAAGCTGGATGATCAAGCTTGGCCACGAAGGCCTGTATTCACGGCTCCCCAATGTGGGAAACCATGAAAGTTCCAAAAATTGTAGATGTGCACTCAGATGGACAGCGCACAAGCACCCTTGCGGGCCACTACTGTAATGCGCGAAAATACAAAATGGCCGACCGTTGAATTCGAGCTGTGTAGTGAGATGGAATGCCACGATTTGCAGGTGTAGGTTACTGCGTCTCGCCCACTCTCACTACGTGCTTCCTCCTCGTCGCCAATGTGATGCGGATGTGAGTGCCTTAGGCCGCCTTGCATACAACATGCATACGCACACAGAGAGAGAACAGGAGACGGGTCCAGTGTCTGCATGGTCCCAGCGGCAACTGCTATTCGGGACGTCTTTATTTTCACTGCGCATGCGTGAGCCCAAACGAGGCTTGTGCATGCGTAACAACGTATCACTTCATAACACCTATAATTAGATCCCTTCGGCACCTTGGATCCCACTCCCAAGCAGGTTGGCAGCCATCTACTTTGTGTCCCCCACAAGCATTACTACATCAATTACAGTAATCAACATTTACAAATGGCTGAATGCTTTTAACACGTCTCAACCATGCTTTACTGGGTGAGCCTCATGGTTGTGAAAATAGAAAATGGACTGGTTTCTTTTGCACCATAGAGAAGATTGGACTGACTATTTCAGCACACCTCCAGAGTAACCGTGTGATCGAATATGCGAACAAGTAGCCAGTGGGCAATGAAACAAATTGTATCTTTTTACCTGTGACCCAAATAAACTGGAATTGGTCCGCAATAACTTCATCTGGCTGAAGGACATCTGATTTAGTTGTATTTCCGTGGAGTTCGATGAGTCCAATCCTCAAGCACGGTAGTACGTGCTGCTGTTTTTTGCAAACATATAATTGTTTTTTTTATTACACGCCTAATAATGAAGAGGTTTCTAAGCGAAGACTAGGGTTTCAAACCTGTGTTGCTCTGTGTTGTCTTGCTTCCAAGAGGAGCACAGTGCCACTGAGCTGTACGGTTTAGGGATAATTGTATACGGAAGCAGGGTTTGGGAGGGACCCAATATAAAAGAAAAAAAATGGACTTGTGTTTTCCAAGTCATTTCTTTGAAAACAGTACTTCGAAAAGAATGTCAGTAAAACAAGATGGAACCATTAAAATGTAAAAGAATAGGCCATTTTGGAATCAATCGTGCTGCAAGACATGATCGTGATTGTTCAATAAAATTAGGGTGGAGAGGACAGTTGCAGGCAATGAATCTTCCCAAGTTTGCATTATGGAGGCCAAGAGTGAGTATAGGTGCCCCCGCACCACAGTGGAGATTGATGGCATGCATGTGTATGCCATCAAACTCTGGTGCAAAGTGGACTTTGGTCTCTTCAGAGACATGGACCAATATTTGGGGAGAGGAAGGGGTGATGTGAGTGCTTTAAACCCTCCTGACATTAGTGCTGGAGGATACAATAAGCAGAAAACACCACTTTAGGGTTACTTTATTGCAGAATTTAAAGAACGCAAATGCACATGCAAGGTTTATTTAACCAACAAAGGAGCATCCGTGCTAGGGTGGAAGGAAAAAGAGATGTTAAGGATAACATACTATCCCAATGCAGACAAACAAGCCTTAACTATTTGTATTTGTATTTATTTATTTATAAAGCGCAGCCAGGCCCGGGGGCATAAGGGCACGTAAGTTAGGTCTGGTTACAGTTACAATTAACACAGTCAACAATGGTTACGTTACAGTTACAGATAGGTACAAACATAGTATTGCAAGTGCGTACAAATATACATTAAATTACAAGGTGTGTCAGCGGAAGTCAGGAGGTTAGGCTGTCATGGAGTCCAAATTATGAAGCCAGCACTTAGTGTTGTGTTTGAACCGGTTGAATGAGGATTCTGCTCGCAAGGGATAGTGTTCCATAATTTGGAAGCTTGTACAGTGAAGCTAGCTCCACCCGAGTTATGAAGTTTGAATCTCGGTATGGTCATGGTGTTAGTTTGTGCTGCTCTGAGTGGTCTTAAGGAGGTGTGGGGTGTAAGTTGGTTCGTAAGGTATGCTGGCACAAGGTTGGCCCTGGCTTTGTGTATAAGGGCCAGCGTTTTAAGGGATATTCTGTGTTCGACAGGGAGCCAGGGTAGTTTACGTCTGGTCTCAGATATATGTGCCTTTTTGGGAATGTTGAGGGCAGCCCTGATGGCATTGTTTTGGACAACTTGCAATTTGTTGATATTTTTGTGACTTGTGCCCAAGTAAAGAGCGTTACAGTGGTCTATTTTGGATAGGACTAATGCTCGGGCAATAGTAATGCAATTGGGTGCGGAGATGAACAGTCTACATGCAGTGATCAGCTTGCAGGTGTATGCAGCTGATGATGCTACTGCATTGGTGTGTTTGGAGAAGGATAAGGTGGCATTGATGTAGATACCAAGGGTTTTAGTGTTATTTGACACTGGGATAAGATTGCCATCAATGGTAAAGGCTTTGAATGAGGGGTTAAGATTTTTGAGTTTGGCATGAGTGCCCAGGATGATCAACTCGGTTTTTTCGTCATTGAGACACAGTCCATGGTGTGCCATCCACGCTTGTATTACAGAGTAGATTTCATTAAGGGTGGTGCTGTCAGTTTGGTAATCACCCGTGATGGGAATGAGTATCTGGGTGTCATCAGCGTAATTGGTATACGTAACACCCAAATAATCAAGGATATCGAACAGGGGTTTTGTGAATACATTATAAAGTGTCGGGGACACGCAGGAGCCTTGCGGGACTCCACAGGGTACAGGTGAAGGTTCGGCAGAATCCGTTGGAGAGAAGACCCTCATGGTTCTGTTCGCCAGGAAGGAACTGATCCAAGCCGTGGCTGCGTCTGAAAAGTGTGCTGCAGATTTCAAATGGTGACAGAGTGTTTGGTGATTGACCAGGTCGAAAGCAGCTGACAGGTCAAGCAGTAAGAGGAGTGCGAGTTTGCCATTGTCTTTCAGGATTTGGATCTGGGTAGTAAGGTCTATTAATACAGTTTCTGTACCGTGTCTCGTCGGAAGCCTGATTGCCTGAGTCCTAGGAGGTTGTTTCATTCTAAATAGGCCTGTATTTGTAAATAGGCTGCTCTGTCTAATATTTTTAATAAGAACGGTACAATAGTTATCGGCCTATGGTTAGACGGTTTGGTTGGGTCAAGAGTAGGTTTTTTGATAAGTGGAATGACCCAAGCGTCTTTTAGGTTGTCAGGTACTATTCCAGATTTGAAGGAGGCATTGATGAGGTTGGTAATGAATGGTGCCAGGTTGTGAGCTGCCGCGTTGATAATCGGGGCAGGGCAGGCATCACCTTGGCAGTTTGAGGGTTTAAGTTTCCTGATGATGTTTTCTACTTCCCAGATTGAGAGGGGTGAAAAACTGAAAGGTTTGCAGGTTGATTTAAAGGTAGATGGTTTGTTCGGTAGTTGTTTATAGTCCGGGTCAGCTAGTAGTAAGGATTTTTTAGCGTTGATTTTGGTTTGTAGGCAAGCTATTTTGTCTGATAATATCTTTTTAATATTGCTACACCATAGTGTGTCAGTAACACATTTGTCTATGGGGGCTATGGGGGATTCTAGTTCTTTCAGAATCTTAAAGAGTTCCTTTGTGTTGGAAACCGCTTTTGTAATCCTTTTATTATAGGTATCTTTTTTGCCAAGAAGTATGGCTTCTTTGTAGCTAGAGGAGGCTAGGGTTAGCTCAGTTTTATTAGATATTGTGGGGTGTTTCTTCCAATGAGCCTCAGCGGTTCTTTTAGTTTTGCGTAATTCTCTTAACTGTGGCGTGAACCAGGTGTTAAGGTGTCGCTGTGGTTTAGGTTTCCGCAATTTTAGAGGGGCAAAGGTGTTCAGTGCTTTGAGTATAGCCTGGTTGTAGGTATCCACTAAGACTGTGGGGTCGGCGTCTGAATCAGTATTATTCAAGATAGGGACTAGCATAGGTATGAGATTGTCCGGAGTAATATCTTTCTTGTTTCTCGTGCAGGTGGCAGGGGCGATGATGGGCACCGGGAGGGGTGTGTTGGCTTTGATAGTAAAGGTTAATTTATGATGATCCGACCAGATGCAAGGGTCATTGGATAGGAGGTCAATGGAGCAGTTGAGGTGGGAGAGCCAATCTAATGTTCTGCCTTTGATATGAGTAGGTTCATGGATAATGTGTGTGTGACCAAGTTCAGATAAGGTGTTGGCTAGGTCATGGGCGTTAGAGTCCTTAGGGTCGTTGAAACCTAGATTAAAGTCCCCAAGTAAGATGGTTTGGGAATTAGGTTTGGTATTTATGGTTATAAGTGATGCAATATCCTCTATAAAAGAGGAGATGGGTCCTGGAAGACGGTAAATAAGGTGCACAGTTGCCGTGTGGTTGGGTGAAAGAGGTAGTTTAATTGATAGGGATTCAGCCGAAGGGATTTGGGCGTCTTGGATGACTTTAATGTCGAAGGTATTTCTGAATATGAGGGCGAGTCCGCCTCCCTTCGTTTGAGTGGTGTTTCAATTGGATCTAATGATAGCATAATCCTTAGGTATGGTGAGGGCCAGAGATGGGCCGGATGCAGCATTGAGCCAAGTTTCTGTGACTGCGAGGAGATCAAGATTTTCATAAGTTATAAAGTCAGCGATGTCGAGAGCATGGGCAGGAGGAGACCTAGCATTCACCAAAGCTGCTTTAATTAATATGTCTTTTTTGGGAGATTTTTCAGATGGTATCGGTCAACTATGCCGAAGGCTGTGAGCTAGATTGTCTGAGTCAATGGAGGAATTGCCAAGGTTATGGTCAGTATGCGAGTGTTTCGCGCTACGGGCTCTTAGTCTAGAGTTTCTGGATAAGATGCTAGGGTGGTGAGAGTAAGGAGAGGTGGGTGGGCCGGTTCTAGAATTCAATCTAGCGTTTCTATTCGAAAGGCTAGGGTGGTGAGAGCATGGATAAGTAGGTAGTCTAGTTCTAGAATTCAGTCTAGTGTTTCTGATAGCAATGGTGCAAGGTTGGTTAGGTGTTGGTTTAGTATCACAGTGGCGTATCCAGAGTGCTGGATCATCCAGGTACGGATTTGCGGGTGTCATGGTGCTGGGCAACGTGGAACTAGTGGATGTGTCTTGATTAAAGTGTGGGTTGGGTTGACTAGACCAGTGTCTACTGTAGGTATACAGTAGGTGGATGAGAGTCAAGAGGTACCAAAACATGATGTGGGTGGCATCGCTAGTACACAAGGTAGCAGGTGTGGTCTGTTAGCGACCAGAAGCACAACACTGATCAATTCAATGTGGTCAAAGGGTAACCATGAGGCACAACATAACAATTAATGTGGTCGGTAGGCGACCATAAGGCACAACACAACAATCAATGGGGTCTGTGGGCGACCATAAGGCACAACACAACAATCAATGTGGTCTGTAGGCAACCATACGGCACAACACAACGATCAATGTGGTCTGTAGGCGACCATAAGGCACAGCACAACAATTAATGGGGTCTGCAGGCGACCATAAGGCACAACTCAATAATCAATGTGGTCTGTAGGCGACCATAAGGCACAACACGACAATCAATGTGGTCTGTAGGCGACCTTAAGGCACAACACAACAATCAATGTGGTCTGTAGGCGACCATAAGGCACCACACAGCAATTATTGGGGTCTGTAGACGACAATAAGGCACAACACAATAATCAATGTGGTCTGTAGGCGACCATAAGGCACAACACAAGAATCAATGTGGTCTGTAGGCGACCATAAGGCACAACACAAAAATTAATGTGGTCTGTAGGCAACCATAAGGCACAACACAAGAATCAATGTGGTCTGTAGGCGACCATAAGGCACAACACAACAATTAATGTGGTCTGTAGGCGACCATAAGGCACAAATGTAATGGGACATCAATAAACGCATGAATCAGGTGAACCTAGATTCGAAATTAGCAGGAGGAGCCAAAAAAGGCACTAACTTAAAATGTAATGGGACATCAATAAACGCATGAATCAGGGGTACCTAGATTCGAAATTAGCAGGAGGAGCCAAAAAAGGCACTAACTTAAAATGCAATGGGACATCAATAAACACATGAATCAGGGGCACCTAGGTTCGAAAATAGCAGGAGGAGCCAAAAAAGGCACTAATTTAAAATGTAATGGAACACAAGAGCAAAATGTATGAACAGAAAACACAGCAATGTAGTTTTGCCAAAGGGTGAGAGGGCATAGTGAGCATAGTAGGGATGCTCAACAGTGTGTGGAAAACATAGGGCTGACCAGGGTGGCGCACTGTTGTGGAAGTTTAAGCGCCCTTAGCGTCCAGTACAGTGACTACAGCGCAAGGCAGGTGCTAGCAGAGCACTCAGGAGAGCTGTTTAATAGGATAGGGTGCAAGGGGACAGGTAGTATGGCGTAAGGCAAATATAAGTCACTCACAGCCTCAAAACAAGCAGGGGGTGTGGCCCTGGGCTCTGGCCAGCTCAGGACAGTCTCTGGACAGTTGTTGGCCTTGCCCTCAGGGCCTTTCCTGAAAGGGCCGGCTAGCGCCTCCCGGTGCCTGATTGGTGCAGAAGTAGGGTGGGGCAACCAATCATCCGGCGCCTCTAGTCGGGAGAATAGTCACACAGGAGGGGAGGCTTCAGATGGCACGGGTGGCCATCTTGGAATGGCTTCAGCCTTGTGTTGTGCAGTGATTCTCAGATGGTTGTGGCTCAGACAGGGGGTCAGCCACAGCTTTACTGCAGATAGGCAGTGCAGAAAGTGCGTGCAGATTAAAAGAACATTTTCCGAGCGAAAGTTAGCGTGGGTGGTGACCGCGCCTAGAGCGCTAAGAGTAACCCAGAAAGGCTTGCAATGGCGCACATACCTTAGTGCAGTCCTGCACAGGTAATCCGGCAGTGATTCACTGCTCCAGCAGTGATAAGGAGCTCCTGCTATGGTGACTGTGGAATAGTATGAGGAGATTCTAAGAGAATTTCCTGAGGTTTTAGAAATAAACCATGGATGCCTGAAAGGATACGTTCATAAAATCATTCTTGTGAAGTGTGCCACCCCCTGTGGGTCCAAATATATCAATAAACGTGAGCAGTGAATTGAATATGGAGATTCAACTTTTGTGCGAGAAGGGTGTGAGAGATAAGCGGTTCAGATTATTTTGTGAATGCAGTACAGATAAATCAACATACACTTTAACAAGAATGTTTCAATGTTATGCCCAATGGTTCTGATTTAAACATGTCAAACCAGAACTGCACAAATTGTACTATATTGCGATTTTTTTATTTGCAATGAAATCATGACTGTTCATCAGATGAACACACTCATGCATAACCGTGCAAATTGAACAATGAAATCCTGCACATTGGAACATTCAGAGCAAAATGGTGCTCTCTTCGGTTGGAAGAAAACAACAGAAACCAGTCCTTTAATGGAAATGATATTTCTCATCTTGGAATCAAAATATCTTGAAAGCAAAATGACAGAATTAAAGCTTTGCTGCGGAGAGATTGAGGACTCTTATAACATGTGCTGGCAGCGATGTGTGTGATTACATCACGCATTTGACATGGCTACCATTGCTGTGGGGAGTTATTCATTAATTTCTACATACTGTTCTGTGTCCGCTGTCTTCTTTAGGGCATTTGTAAACTTGGGGTTGCACGGTGAAGTCCTGATGAAGTGCTTTAATAGCTTAAAACATGTGCAAGAATAACATGAGAGTGACCAGACTTGCATTACCCACACATGTGTACCACAGGTGTGAACACATTATTTGTCATTTTTTTAGGAGTTCACATGATGATATCACTATTATTGCACATTAAAGAATGTCTTGCATGTCAGAATATCTTGAAGGGTAAAGGAACGAGATACTAAGAAAGGATTATGCAAATCATGACAATGAAACCAGAAAAGACATTCCAAAATTAATGTATGAAAAGAGATCAGTCAACAACAGAACAATAGTGGAAAACTCTCTGCAAAAACGGTAGGTGTGGAGCTTCTGCTAGTGCTCTGTGCACATGGTCCATTGGGAAGGACAACTCTAATGGAGAAAGGAGGCCCAGTTAGGAAATTGATAAGGACTGAGCAATGACCCACTAGTAAGAAAGGGGCATACATGTATTTATGTATGTATCTATTTATTTAACGTCATGTGCATAGGCACGTCACACCATAAAATGATGGATTGCCACTTGCTGCAAAATGTAAAATAGACTTTTGTCATCAGTTGTCTGCAGACAAGTGATTGAAGCTCTTGTTGTAGAGTTGTACAGACTGAAACAATCATTGCTAAACTAGTGAGATTGCTTCAGTCCAGTTCAAAAGCTCTAGTCACGATGCCTCGCTTTAACCTGACATGTCATTATGATCTTTTTGAAGGAAAGTCCTCTGTCTAAAATGATGTTAGAATGTCACCATACTACACGCAGCTCATCAGCCATTCACTATGTGAACGTTAGTCCATACTGGGTTGGTCTCCCCACAACCTTTAAATAGAATCGCATTGACATTCACATGAACATACAGCGCCCCTGCATGTAACATGTTGACTATAAAGTACAGGAGATTGGATGCATTTGGGTCGATCTTTCGGAACAATTCTTACCTCATCTTTTAATGCACATTTTTAACCGATTGTATTTCTGACAAAATGTGGGGGGATATCTCCTCACCCCGCCTTAGCCTACCCTTGCCCCATCTCATATTGCCGAACAAAACCCACAACCTTCATTTTGAAAGACGCACATGGTAAAAGGATGTACCGTAAAACAATCAGAAGTGAAACGTCTGTGGTAAAAATACTGGACAGCGCATTTATCCTTTAAACTGAACAAGAAAACTAAACTTTGCTTCCAGAGACAATAAGAAAATACCACAACAAAGCCAAACCAACAGTTTTCTCCATTTCGCTCCATCACTCATGCCGCTCCACCTTACACTATTCACACAATCAACCATCACACAGCAGCAACTGCCTACAATGACCCCCACACTAACTGAGCAACAGCATTGTGGACTTTTCTAGCTTACTCCAAGGGATGTGCTCTCCCTTTTGACTGAACAACACACCCAAGGTTCTCTTGATCACCACTCACCTTCTGGCTTGCAAGCAGGGCTTAATCTGCCTCTCCTCAATCTTGTTAATGAAGCCCCTCCCTCTTTTCATGCAGGACCATGCAGAGCGAGCCAATCAAAATGGCAGAAGTGCTCTAAACCTAATCACTTTAGAGTACAGTACGTTAAATTATACAGTCTCTGGAATTCACTGGGACTCTACATTACTTGTAATCAGAGGACCTCTCCAGTAACTTTTTTTTTGTTTAATGTTTTTATTTGTTTTAGTTGTAATACAGCTTTTTCAAATCAAACATATATGTTCCAAATAAGCAACCAGTTACAAAACATATAATAAAAGACCATTACAACACACAACATAAAATAAATCATTTACATTTTCTTCAGAACATTATTTCATTCACTTTCTACGATCTGCAATTCAAGTTTCCTTAGATACCTTACTGTAGCCAATTTCAAAGATAACTTCTGTGCGCTAAATATTATTGCCCACATACCATTCTGTGATAATATCTGAAAGTCGCAAAGATATTTATGAAAATAGTCAAATATTAAAGCCTTCAAACTTTCAGATTCGACTAATAGATGTGTGAGTGTTTCTTTATGTTCCATTCTGTTACAAAATCTGCAGAACGCATCTATAGGTGTTGGTGAGCGCAAGCCTGTTCCATTCTGTTACAAAATCTGCAGAACGCATCTATAGGTGTTGGTGAGCGCAAGCCTGTTCCATTCTGTTACAAAATCTGCAGAACACATCTATAGGTGTTGGTGAGTGCAACGCTAACAAGGACTTAGCTGGGCACAGATTTAATCTAAGTCTCATAATGTCTGCTCAAAACATCTATTTCATCAGATAAAGAGGGATATTATTATATTTTTTTTAGGTGTCCAGTCAGAGGATCGAAAATAAAGGACCAAATGACCTTTTGATCGACAGTGAAAGGATCGAAAATAAAGGGTCGAATTTTTTTAATTTATTTATATATTTTTTTTTAGTTGGGTTGGTTAAAAAAATGTTTTTAATAAAGAAAACGGGCGGTTGGGGGGGAACCCCACCCAAAAATATAAATAAATAAATAAAAAATGTCAACCCTTTTTTGCGGTCTTTTGACTGTCGATCAAAAGGCATTTGTTCCTTTTGTTTTTGACCCTATAACTGGCAACCATTTTTTTAGCAGCAAACATTCCAAAAGTGAATGCCTTATACATATAGCACTCCTCCCTGCTATTCATCCAGGCATAATGCCACCATTTCAGTTTTGCTTTCACAGGGTTGGATACTAGCAAATGTAAATTTGTATCAACTGTTTTCACTATCTCACAGCAAGCATTATGCCAAGTAGCCAAGGGTGTATTAACTTTTATCCTGGAATCAATAGCAGAAAGCAAAGAGGCCAGGAAACGCACTTTAGATTTGCATTTAGCATAAAGCATCAAAACATTCAATTTTATTATTGCCCGTAAGGAGAGTAGTCCATATTCAAATCACACCACCTGTACTGGGATGGATCTCGGGATAGGCAGTAGGGCTTTACAAAAATAACCCTCGGAAAGGTCCCAATCGGGCCGGGAATCAGGGAGCATAGTGTGGGCTCCGTATGTTATCACAGGCACCACCTTGCCTTCATAGAATTTTATCACAGGGATATAAGAATATTTATCATACCTAGTTTGCAGCAGTTTCGGTTTTGAGAACAATGCCTGGATATTATGCCGTAAATCATTATGATAAGGGGTTTTCGTTTTTGTATCACTAACAACTTGACCTAAGTACTTGTACTCATGTGTTATCTCCTTATTACACCCACTGACCGTCCACTTGAAAGCATACTTTGATTTTTCATTATTACATTGCCATTTCATGATGTTTGATTTGCTTACGTTAATTGCTAACATGTTTGCGTCTGCATATTTGGTTAGATTTTGGAGTTGCCTTTGCAGGCCGATCGGACTGTGATTAATGATGACAAGGTCATCTGCATAAAACAGATGTGTAAGCGGATGTATACCCAATATAGGGGGGACAGTATGGCAGTTATGGAACATGGCATTCATTTCTTTAATGTAAAGTTAAAGAACGTTGTTGCCTATATGCAGTCGTGCTTTAGGCCACGATTAGTGGAAATTGGCTGCGATAAAAGTCCTTGTTGTGTCAATCTAATCTGGATCGAAGCTGTCCGAGTAAAACTGTTGTAATGTATGTAAAATATAACTCGGCCACCCTGTTTCAGACATCTTTTCCCACAGTATTTTCTGGGATATCGAATCAAACGTGACTCTAAAATCAATGAACGCTAAATAGACGGGACAATTGGCGGTTTGAGCTTGTCAGTCAATTTAGCAGATACAAGACACTTATTTAGATATTTTAAAATAATCCTTACATAAAGCTTACCCGGGATGTCTAAAAGGGCGAGTATCGCCTTTCTTATATACAGGGACAAGAATTTGGTGTTCCATGAATTTGGGAACTGCCACGTTATTTTAATCCTATTAAACACTATTTATAGAATGTTGGTCCATTCATCAGGATTTGCCTTTAATGCTGGATTAGATAGCCTTCCAGGGCCTGGGGCTCTCGATGTATTCAATTTTTGGATGAGCAGTTTTATATCCAAATGGTCCAACTTTAGAGAACTCTGCTCATCCTTCAGAGATGAAGTACAAGGTATATAGTCAGTATCTGCGTAAATAATCATGTACTATGATATCCATGCATCTTTGGATACCGAATTTCACATCAAGGTTGTACTATTTGTGTTTGGGGCATCAGTCAGCAATCTCCAGATTGAGCTGCTGGATTAAGTCGCCAGGGCTAACATGCTTTCATTGTCACTAGGTGGGGTGACAAATCCTTGTTTGGTTTGGGCACTAGCAGTTATTGATGGCCCAATATTTGAAACTCAAACTGAACGTGTGCGCAGGGGACCGGCCGTCCCAACACCAAACTCCTAAACCCTTGAACATATGCTTTCATTGTCAGCCTGTTTCTTCAGTGCTTTCAATTTTAAGACACATTTCCTATACTTTGTGCTTAGGTTTACCAGTATTTTTTTTGTGTCTATACATGATTTTACTTTTAATTGTCTGAGATACTTTTGTAGCTTTTTTATCCTTTTGTAAAGTCTGGTTGAATGCATATTTGTGTTTATAATAACTGTGCATCCCTTTTTTTTATTTGCAGAGAATAGCATCAGACCATGGATATAGTCAGGAACATTGTCAATCCCTGATGGATTTCCTCATTACTAAGCTTCTCCAATAGGCAATTGAGCATAGACGCTGGCCATCTAGGTCTGTTCTGTCCCTGTGAAAGGGAGAGCTGATGCCTATAGTACTGCTGAGGGGCAGCAGAAACTCTTGCCAGATCTATTTCTAAAATATTGTGATCACTAAAATGTGTGCAAATCACTTTAAAGTTACGCACACGAGGCAAAGCTGGTTCTGAGCTGGTTCTGATATGAACACATAATCCAATATTGCAATTTCCCCTTTGCCACGTTGGTCCTGGTGTGGTGGAACGTTGGCTTTGAAACTCCATTCAACATTGATAAATTATGATCTTTCATCAAGCTTAGCCATCTTTTAGTTTTGGGCACACTTTATCACACATTTGTGCAAAACATCAGATGATTAAATCACTGGCAACCAGAACAGTGTAGCTCTCCTGATCACAGACAATCAGGTCCAACAATTGAGTTACATGCCGAAAAAATACATCATTATCCAACATAGCAGGTTTCCAATATATGTTGAAATTTGCTAATCGGGTGACTCATTACCCAATTCACGTAGATGTAGTTTGACCAGTGGTAGACAAGGATGAGGAGACGCCCACGGAATAATATTTGCTTTTAGATCTTTTTTGGTGGTGATCAAGAGAAGAGTCAAAGGTCCCCCTCTTGCCTGCTTAATTGTAGATGTTCATGCAATCTCATATTTATGCCAAAATGGATAATCAGAGAGCTAAGTTTCCTGCATTATTATTATGTCGTACAATGACATGTGATGCAAGTCATTAACATCCAAAAGATGGGCAAACCCTCTCTTAGTCCATACAGCAATCAAATAAGAGGGGAAGCTGGGATTTGTCTGGCTCTAATGAATCAAATCACCTTTTTGTCTCTGAGCATGTATCAAGGCCACGCCCAAGAGACTTGTCGATCATCCTGCAAGCTCCTAGTCGGTGCTTTACAGCTTTGTGGGGTATAATGATCACGGTTAATCTTCCCATTCTTTCTAAACAACTGGATAGAATCATTTCCCTTGAAGCTCACTATTCTATGCGATACACTTTCTTCACATCTGCCAACTAGCGTGTTAGCCACAGCGTTGAGCGACTGAATTGTATTTACAATTGACACTATTACACCCTTATCCTCCAACACATGTCTTTCATACCAAATACATTCTCTAACAATGTGTGATAGGACCCTTATGTTTACAGTGTCCAATTTTCAAGGTCTTAAAAATTGGATAGATTTCATATCTCTAGATTTCACCCTCTTCAACATTTATATTTGTTTGAAACCAGAACAGTCAGGATTGTGGTTCTGTTTGGATAAGGATCTCCTCTGTCTTTGATTTGCAATATATATATATATATATATATATATATACATATATATATATATATATATATATATATATATATATATATATATATATATATATATATTATATTCTTGTTCTTCAATTGCATGCTTATTGTCTTGGTAACAAAATATGGATCGATCTTTGATTTTCTCTTAGGGACCTCAACAGATGCTTAGCCCTATTTACCAGGAGGGGAGATTCAATGCCTGTGCTCCATTACAGCCGTATTGATATAACGTTATCAATTGTTTTGGCTATATCATGTTTTAATATAAACAGGACAACAGGTCCCCAATTGCCACCATTAGGAGACATTGTTCTTTTTTGTTCCATGTTCATAAAACCTTCCAAATCCTCCCACCGACCCACTACTTGCCACCATCGTCAGCATCATTACCCAATACAGAATGCCCCAATATCAGGTGTAGTGGAGATGGAGTATATCGAACAATCCAAACGGTCAATCAGAGCAGAAGATTCATCAGGTTTAACAAGAACAATACTTTGAGGTAAGGCCTGACCTGAGAGATATTTTTCAGATGTATTAATGATCTTGTTTTTCATTTATGTTGCTTTAGATGGTGTGTTAAGTGCATTGATAAATGTTTTAGTCTGACGTTTGGGAATCTTCCTACTCTGGTCTTGATTTTTTGATTTTTTGATTTTTTAGGTATTTTAATCTTACTATTTTTCCAGGCTTTACTTGTCTTTTTCCTGCAAGACGGTTGAAAAACCTTAAAAAGATTGTCCCTCGGGACAGCCTCTTGCTCTGTCACTAGGTCATGTGTGTTAGAGATATTCACAAATGATATCATGTCAGCAGCAATACAATTAGTTACAATATCATCATTAATGCATACGGGTATAGAGGCATTGCTTGTGTCACCCACTCCAATTACATCATGCTGGGTCAGAATGGGTAATTGTGCTGAGCATACAGCCAAGCACAATAATAACATCCAGTTTCACATCAAAGTGCAAATAATTATAAGAACTAGCTAATGATTCTAGTTTTTTTTATCAATGTTTGCTAAAAGCTTCTGATGGTTTTCTGTTTTTTTTCCAGAAGGGACTCGTATAGCATAATCAGAGTATATACACTGTTGTTCAAGGCAGTATGTATGGGCCCACTGTTTAAATATTATGGTTATACTACCCCAAAGGATGGTCGAGGAGTGTGCTTCACAAAAGACAGCCTGGTTAAGTGGGACACATTTACTGAGGAACCAGGAGAATCGACTGAGGAACCACATCGACTCCCTGGCTCCTGCCCTGGCTGACTTTTGCAACCACTCCTTCGCCTCTGGAGTCTTCCCTTCCCCCCTCAAGCACTCCCTTGTGCACCCTCTTCTCAAGAAACCCTCCTCCGACCCCTCCTGCCCGGCTAACTATCGCCCTATCTCCATCACTCCCTTCCTGGGCATGCTCCTGGAGAAACTGGCCATCTCCCAGCTTAACCTCCATGCTGAATCTGTTGGTAGTCTTCATGACCATCAATCTGGCTTCAGAGCTGCCAGAAGCACGGAAACTGCTCTCCTGAACATCCGTGAAGACCTGCTCTTGAACCTCGATTCCAACACTCCGTGTGTTCTCATTCTGCTCGATCTCTCCTCTGCCTTTGACACTGTCAACCATGCCATCCTGCTCAACCGTCTCTGGGAAAACCTGGGTATCACTGGTCAGGCTCTGGCGTGGCTGACCTCTTTCCTTTCAAATCGACCCTCCCAGGTCCAACTGGGGTCCTTCCTCTCCGACATCTTTTTCTCCACCTGTGGTGTCCCCCAGGGATCTAATCTCTCTCCCTGGCTGTTCAACCAGTATCTGGCACTCCTTGCCCACCGCATCGCCACTCTCTGCCCTAATTTCCAGTGCTATGCGGACGATACCCAGCTCATTTTCAGGCTACCCTCAGCCTCCCCCTCTCCTTCCCTCATCTCTGACTGTCTGTCTGCTATCCAAGAATGGTGTGCCGCCAATGACCTCTGCCTTAATGCCAGTAAGACTGAGATTCTACTCATCGGTACTCCCACTCCCTCCTTCCCTGCAGCTCTCTGGCCTGCCTCCCTTGGCCCCCTCCCTGCTCCTACCTGCAAGGCAAAAAACCTTGGGGTCATCTTCGACTCCACACTCTCCTTCTCTCCTCATATTTCTGATGTCGCCAAGAGGTCACACTGCCAGCTGCACCTCCTCAGAGGTATTCTTCCCTTCCTCTCCTTCCCCCAGAAGCTCACTGTCTCCCGAGCCCTGGTTCTCTCGAAGCTGGACTACTGTAACAGCCTCTATCTTAATCTGCCTGCCTCCACTCTCCGCCCTCTGCAACTCATCCAGAACAGAACTGCGAGACTTGTCCTTGCCCTCAAGCCCAGGGACCCTATCTCTCCAGGACTGAAATCTCTACACTGGCTCCCAGTGGCTGCGAGGATAAAGTTCAAAACCCTCTGCATTGTCCACAAGGCCTTCTGGGGCCTGGGTCCTAAATACCTTCAACTCTCTCTTCCCAAATATCTTCCTTCCCGAGCCCTTCGCTCATCTGCCTCCAATTCCCTCAGGGTTAGCCGCTTCTCGAAGCAACGAGCTGGGGGTAGATCTCTCTCCGCGGCAGGGGCCTCCCTCTGGAACAGCCTTCCTGCCTCCCTGAAACTTGAGGAGAACCATCTCTGGTTCCGGAAGCACCTCAAAACCTTCCTCTTTGCTTCTGCTTTCTCTCTCCCTCTCCCCTGCTGAACAGCTAATTAATTCTTCACTGAAACTGCACTGATCCTGCAACTGGAACACTCTAAACGGCCTCGGTCCTGGGCCCAGCCACTCTCCACTTGCACTGATGCCCTGGAACCCCTTTGCACTGCGGGACTGTCTCTGTATCCCTACAGCCCCCCCCTTCCCCAGCACTTGCTCTGCACTTACCTTGCACTTGCCACCAGCTGGCCCTATTTATTTATTTATTACTTTACGCCACTTACCTTGTACTGCACTTCCCCCCCTCCCCTTCCCCTTGCACTTTTCCCCCTCCCCCACCCCTGCACTTGCGCAATCTGAATGACACCTGGCCTAGTAGGATAGTTGTCTGTCTCCCCTTGTCCCTCCCCTCCCTGCCTCGTCACGCCTTGAAACACCTGTGTATAGGCGCGTTACAAATATCATATCATATCATATCATATCATATCATCAGAGTACAGCATCGGGGAGTGTGATAAGTTTAAACTCTGTGCCCTCACAGGTTCACAAGGTTGAGTCTCTGGAATAATACCCTCCACCTGGGGACAGACATGGTCTCTGATATCATGATGTTTTATTACCGTGGCCCTACCAACAAATGGCGATGTAAAGCAGGACATGTCATTGAGCGTTACACCGTGGTGGCGCCTCTGTTCATTTTGCAGGTTGGGATTTAACAATTTGCAAATATAACAAAAGAGCATTAAGTCATCCCCTTTGTGTATTTGACCACAATGGCAAGACGGTGGATTTATTTTGGGCGAGGGGCTCGCTAGTAACGGCTTTATCTGTCGTTACACCGCCCAAGTCCACGGGGTCAGATAGTTGCTCAATCATTTCTGCATCTGATATAGATGAAGGAACAACTACAGACCATTCCCGCTCCTGACACTGAGCATGCAGAGTAACATGGTCTCCATTAGAATGAAAGTTATTGGACAAAGCCACCGGAGCATAGTAAGATCGAATATCCGCAACTAGAGATTTTGAACTGGTACATTTTTTTGGCCTGCAATTGAGACTCCAAGTCCCACCCCGCAAGGGCTAAGGGGGGGGGGGGCAGACTTGTTAGAGGGAGTTTTTGTTACAACAGTAATTAGCATGGGAGGCATGCCTGTTTTCCAAGTAAACATTACCATTACTGTGCTCTGCCTCACAGAACAGTAACTTACTGCGCAATCAATGACAAACGAAATTCAAAGGGAGGCTGCCCACCTGAACAGCCAAACAGCACTCCTGATGCACTCACACAATGCACATGCGGTGCACACATGCACGTGTGTTTATAGTGCTGCTGGGGTTTAGGAAGCGGGGCTTGTGTAATCTATGAAGAAAAGAAAATTACTTGTTCAAACGCTTGCATATAGTCTTTGGGCACTATATGATAGTGAGGGCAAGGGTCAGTTACCAAGGTTGAACACAGGAATCACTCCAAGTAATCCACAACATGAAGTGAAGACAGTTTAGGATACTGGAATCTTGAGCGAGGAAACAGAGCAATATCCCTCCAGCCGAACAGCACTCCTGATGCACTCACACAATGAAAGCGCGTTGCACGCGCGTGCATGTATGTTTATAGTGCTGCTGGGGTTTAGGAAGCAGGTCTTAGGTAATCAAGGTTAAACAATGGAATTACTCTAACAAATACATAGCGTGCTGTGAAGACAGTTCAGGATACTGGAATGAGCGAGGAAACAGACAGCGATATCCCTCCAGCCGAACAGCAGTCCTGATGCACTCAAACGATAAAACCTCTTTTGAAGCTCAAGACGTTTTTTTGTTTCTGCAATTCTTTCAGCAGATTATTCAAAAGTGATGGCTCTTGCGATGCTAGAAGTTAATTTTACATTTTTGATTTCTTAGACTGGACTGCTGAAGTCTTGTTGCAGTGGATGAGTTTAGAGTTCCTGTGGTGATTGGTGTATCAGCCTGTTGCATAAGGAAATGGTTCTCTTTTCCCTTATACCAAGAGTGCTGGATAGGAGTTGAGTTGTGAAGGAGAGTCGCAACAATATGACACCATTCATGCTGCCATAAAAATGACAGGAATGCGTCCTTGGCATTATTCATACAGCGTTTGTTTGATTACAAAATGAATGGGTAGTGTAATGAAGACATAGTTGCATAACCAATTGAAACTCATCAGTTCATTAAATGCTACAACATCTTAAATACAGCACAAATGCGGTGCACTACTGGCCGGTATATCTTATTCTGCAATCAAAGTTACATCTTGGGGGCAAAAAGGCAAATATGGCATGGTAGAGAAGAAAGACAGAGCAATTTAAACAACGGTAGGCGAGTAACAATGTTCACTGCAATAAACGTTTTATCATGCAACTTTAGCACCTTGCAGAGGGGTTCAAGGAGCCGGCCAGCCAACCTTGTAGCTTGCAAAGCTCCAATTCCAAGCCTCCTCAAAACCGTGACACAGCCATCTTCCTTGCATGGCAGCAGGTGAGTACTCCTGTGCTCTCTTCCAACCTACCCCAATGCCCACCTCCCTCACCTGCTTCCCCACTTACCTGCAGCTGCCTCATCAACGCTTCTCTGACATGGCATTGGCTAAGGCTATGTGTAGTTCCGTTCTCTCTTTCCATGGTGGCCATCCTGCATTTTTATTATTTTAGAAATAGCAACCAGACAAAATATCTCAACTTAAGAAATAGCACCCTGGTAGAGCATACCAGGATGCCAATAGCAATAAACCCCTCTGTGCGGGTGAATTACCGATACAGTAATGCCCAGCATGTTGTGGGTGTATTGCTTAATATTTGTGCGTTATTGTTCATTCATATAGGCCATGATTTATTATTTTTCTTCCTCAGGGCATTTTTAAAGTCTGTGTTCTTCAGACTGTATATAATGGGGTTACACAGAGGACTGATTATGATGTAGGTGAAAGAGAAGATCTTGCTGTCCCCCATTGCTGATTTTGGGCGAATATATGTAGCACAGAGAGATCCATAGAATACCACAACCACACTCAGGTGGGAGGCGCAGGTCGAGAAGGCCTTCCAACTCCCTCCCTTCGCCTTGATTTTCAAGATAGAAGAGATAATGTTGACATACGATATGATGATCAAAATAAATGACACCAGTGTCAATGAAGGTCCAATAGCATAGATGAATATTTCAATCATGTGAGTGCTGGTACATGTGATCTTCATCATTGCTGTCACATCGCAGAAGAAGTGATTGATAATGTGGGAGCCGCAATAGGTGAACCTAGACACTGCTACAGTGAATGGTAAAGCAGCCATGAAACCAGCAAACCAGCTTACTGCAGCAAGTCGCATGCACGCCGCTAGATTCATGATGTGGAGGTAATGTAAAGGATTACAGATCGCTACATAACGGTCATACGCCATCACTGTGAGCAATAAAACCTCTGCGGCTGCCATGGCCATAAAAAAATTCATCTGGAGGAGGCACTTTGTGAGTGAAATATGTAAGTCCTTAAGAAAAAAATTTACTAGCATTGGAGGAAGAACAACTGTGGTGTACATGATGTCAATTAGTGACAGCATAGCGACAAAGAAGTACATGGGAGTGTGCAGCTGCGAGTTACCGGAAACTGTTGCCACAATAAGAAGGTTTCCACTCAGAATAAGCAGGTACAGCACTAAAAACACACTAAAGAGTGGAGCTTGGAGGTGTGGAAGATCTGAAAAGCCAACAATCACAATATCGGAGGTTGAATTTAGATTTTCGGGTTCCATTCAATGAACAATGCAGCTACTCTAGGGATGGATTTGAAGATAAGCTGAAAATAAATAAACAAACAATGTCATTATTATTATCGCTGAAACAGATGACTGGGCTCAGGTGCCTGGAAATGTGCACTTCTTGCAGTAATATAAAGATGTATGGTCTTTTGGAAAACTGAACACATTGATGAATAGTTATTTTCTTTATTCTGGCAGTGCTGATCTCTACATGTCTTACGATTCTATGCATACATTACAGTAGGGCTTTAGTTGGAATGGCTGCATGAAGAACATGGATCATTTATGGAAAGCATCTCTTGACCTTCAGAAGTTCCAATGGCAGCTCACTTCCAAAGCCACAAATTTGCATTTTGCCCCGACTTCTGAATTGATAATTGTGCAAATGTACAAAGTGAAGTAACACATCATTATCTAATTCAAATGCATATCTGACTATGGGACTGGCTTTCAATCCCTTCCTTGCATTTCAAACTTGCACAAGCAGGGGAGGTGACGACATCCTTGAGTTGGTGATATCTCTTGATATCTCTATGTAGCTAATATGTGCTTTCTCTTCTGGAAACCTTGCACTTTATAATCTCTCATGTTGCCTGGGTGCACCATTTTCCCTGGAGCCATGGATTTCGAATATGCCTGGTGTGTGCAGTGGTTATGATTAAGTCAATTATTTTCAGTCATTCACCTTTTGGATTCGAATGTCTCCTGAAGTGTGTGTGGGATGGGCAGAAAAGAGTCCCACCTTTGGCATGTAAAATGTTAGATTGCTTGACAAACAATACTTTTTCAAAATTGCTCACCAAAATATCAAATCAGCAGAGAAACGTTGTAAAAAATGATACATTCATGCATCGGCCAATGTACTGCAAGGGTTACATTGTACATCATGAAAGAGCAAACCATACATACACACGTCCTCATTTTGAACGTACTCATGTTGAGTCTTGAGAGGTTAAGCTTTGCTTTGATCCGTATGTGCTTTTTAAGAAGCATTGAGGGACTTCTGGACAAGCTTTGATCGTTTATGATTTAGAATCAGTGTGGCCTATTGACATGTGCATTTAAACGTAATGGGAAACTGTGCTTCATGGAATATGATACAAAATCATCTATTCATAGAGGACAAACTAGTGCGCCTTCAGTACAACCACATACACAGTTTTTTTTTTCTCATTCTACTTTAGGAGACTTGGTTTTGTGTGCAATGGAGACAGACTGGTGAACCTTCAGTGATTTGCTGCTTTTAGTTGCTGCATTCAGCCTTAACAAATAAACTCACAATACACCCATTAGGATTTCAGAGAGAACCCAAGTTCCATAGACCAGGATGAAGAAGAGGGAGTTGAGATAAAAAGGGGACCCAACAGAGGTAAGGACACAAGCCCATAGAGGAGGCGTACTATGCATCATGCGGCTAAGAAGCGCAGAAACAAATGGTCATGCGTACAGCTTGAGAATTCACTGCAGTGAGCAATGTCTTGCTTTGTATGGCTTTCACCCCCACTATGGGGGGCAGACATGGCCTCGAGGCCTCAGTGGCGGTCGGGAGATGGGAGGAGTGCCGGGACCTCAGCACTAAGCTTCGGTCCAGCAGGTAGGTGCGGTGGAAGGAGGTGGGGAAGGGGTAATGATTGTTTTGTGGGGGAAGAGGGGTTGGGAGGCAGCAGGGAGAGGCTCCCTGTTGCCTCCCCACATTAAAAATTTAAAAATAAATGGCACCACATGGGGAAGGGCCTCGGGTGGCTAGAAGCAGCGGGCAGAGAATGTGTATTCTTGCCTGCTGTTCCAGCCACCTGATTGATTAAGCACCCTTTTCGGGTGCAAAAATTAATAAATCTATTGGAACACATACACTGATCTGAAACAACTACACCTTCTGGTAATGTTCTGATGAGGTGTAATAATATACTCTACAGTGCCCTGAGATTGGGAAACATATGGCCTACCAGGGGAGAGGGGGGTTTCTGATGGGATATGCTGGTGCTGACCAGTGACTCTATGCCAAGGGTTCTAATCCATATTCTTAGTGTTGATGCCCAAAAAATCCAAAATACCTTTGAGAATGTATGGTATGCTATACAGAAGTGCAGTGAACTAGCAGTTTCATCTGTCCCCTCTGAAGTAGGGGTTGTGAGGGAGGCATGGTATCACAAGTAGATACTGCCAAAAGTGCTGCACATTTCAAAACCTTTATTGGTGGTTTAAAAGGGGTTGGACAACTCCTATCTTGTCCCATAACTTAGATGGGAGTATTTTGGACCATCAAACAAAAAGAAAATACAGTCCGAGTCAGTCCTTAGCCAAAATAAAATGGCCTATACAAATAAACCATATGCCAGGGGTAGCTAAAGTGACATCACATAACCCTTGACCCCTGATGACATCACAGTAAGTGATGTAATTGGACCCCACCCTGAAGTGACATCAAGGTAAGTGATGGAATATGACCATTTACCCCTTGACAAAACAGGAAGTGGCATCACATAGCATTGTTTCTAAGTACCCTATGAAAAATATGGTTACAATTTCACTGTAAGGTAATATACATTTCATACAAGAATGGGTCACCATATGTATCGGCAGAAAAAATATCCTATAACTGCAACTTGCGAAAAGCACAATACATAGTCCAAAATGAATGCTAATTCTACTCTAAATGCTTTTGGGAGGATTTTGTCTGCATTGTGAATTTGAGGTGTTTAAGAACAGACTTAATCAGTGACTCACCCCCTGAAGTGTGCCTGAACTAAACCTTTTATGAGTCTAGCAATTATTGTATAGAATTCCAGAAAGACACAATATTTGTTATTCCTATTCTTTCTTATTTAAGGTCATTGCCCAACAGGTTACACTTATGGAACACCATATATTTTGTTTTGTTTTACGAAGCCTGAACAACAAAGCCAGATATATATATATATATATATATATATATATATATATATATATATATATATATATATATATATTCAGTAAAAAAATGTGTTAAAGGGACATTAAGTTGCGCTACTAAAAACCTATGAAATTCAGTAAAAAAAGTTGTTAAAGGGACGTTATGGTTCCAAGTAAAACCGAAAACCCGCTGAAAGTCGCCAGTTACGGTAAGCTAAGCAACCATAACTCGCGCCAACACTGTGCACTGCTAAAACTAACACCCAGGACATCAAAGATGACATCACAAATGTCATTGATGACCTCACTGATGACATCACATGTCTGACTCGCTCTCTTTTCCTTTAATGATATTTCTTGGCCAGTAATAGTTAGGAACAACACATTCAAAAAGTACTATATTTGTAGACTTATACTTCAAATATTTTCTTACAATAATTCACTTAGGGTCCACTCACAGCATATGAAACATATACATTAGGAAAATACACACTTGAAATACAGCAATGCTTTCTGTGTATGAAGACAATCAATAAGGTTATCGACGCTTTCTTATTGCTCTGCTGTTTTTTTATTACTATACTTTCGCTAGATATGCTCATATTTGTATTCACATTACTTTCCTTAGGGTGCAGTCACATCATGTGATAGTTATACATAGAGAAGTAGTAGGTTTGAAGCAGAGCAATCATTTCTGTGCATAAAGATAATCAGTTATGAACACTTTCTGGTTCTACTGCTGATTTTTTGCATACTTCACTTTCCCTTTATATACTCATATTTGTTTGTGTTGTTTTGTCTTTGTGTTTTATATGTAATAATGAAATTATGTACTTAGTGGGTTTTATTAGCTACTTATTACATGTTGCACAGTACGCAAAACTCTAATAAGAAAGCATTTATCATTTCACTATTCAATATGGTAAGATTATGAATGGCTGATCCGTACAGTCTTCTTTCCATGTTGGATTTCCTGGAAAAACCTGGATGTAGCACGTTCTGTCCACGAACAGCCGCGGTGTCCGCGGACACATCGAAAATCTGAGCGTGGTGAATGTAAATTTAAATATTGTGCCCCATTTCCCCTTTGAAGTAGGCTCTGAAAAGAGCCGTTTTTTTTTTACAGGTGCCTGACAGACACCTGTTATTATGTATTTTTTTGTTTTCTTGTTTTATTTTCTTACTTTACTCCTAAAATCTTTACATAACCTTCTCCAAAGCAACCCTTACATTCCAAAATAGAAAGGCATTTCCCGTAAAAGATAAAGAAATGCCATCTCCTTTAAAATTAACAGCATTACTGGCATCAATATTCTCATTGTTACAGAAGAACATACCAGCTCTAACCATGAAGGCACACATGCCTCGGTTGATGACACACCTAGAAATGTTTTGCTGAGGACAAAAAACGGAACTATTGTCCCATATTGCCCTAGGTAGTAATCCAGAAAAAATTACTTTCGCAGTTGGAAGGATCTTCATCATGGCATGAACCAAGCGTTCCAAATCAGCCAACAAAGTAGGGGCACTGACGTTGCCCAAATGGAAAGCACCATAGTGCAAAACTACCACATGCAGACTGTTCATCGTGGCCATATCCTCACAAACTTGTACAATTCCCTGTACATTGCAATCAGGCACAGTGCTCCACACCACCTCCACTCCTTTCACATCAAAGTTCTTTGCAACATGCCTGCATTCAGCGTACTGCTGTAAACCATGCACAAACATATCTCCGAGCACCAACACCCTGACTTTCTCCACTTCTGCCATCTTCACCACACACAGTCTCTTTCAACACAAATCCACAACCTCGACATCTGATTGGCTGATCCGTACAGTCTTCTTTCCATGTTGGATTTCCTGGAAAAACCCGGATGTAGCACGCCCTGTCCACGAACAGCCGCGGTGTCCGCGGACGGTGTCCACTTTACTCTCTGTGCCATTCCCTCATTGCATACAGCTAAGCAATCACACAATACGAATAACGTCCTCAGAACACCCCCATTTTGTGAATTTTCGAACATTTCAGGACAATTATCATTTCATTATTCAACATATTAACATTACAAATATTACACTTTCATCTTGTACTCTGCACACAGTGCTATGTTTCTCCATTAGTAGCTCAGTATACTAGATAGAATCCCATAATACAATGCTATTTATATCAATGCATCGTTCAAAGCACTAATAACGGTATGATATTTATTGCAATATCCTTGACACTTTTTTCGTAACATTATAATAAAAATCCCTAGTACACATATTCCATGAAAAGTACATACAGATGTGATGTCAACAGTGATTTCATCAATGACATTTGCAATGTCATCTTTGATGTCCTGGGTGTTAGTCTTAGCAGTGCACGGTGGTGGCGCAAGTTAGTTTTCATAGCTTACCATATCTTGCGATTTTCAGGGGTCTTTCGGCTGTACTTAAAACCATAACATCCTTTAAACGAACTTTTTTTAATATCACGCAAAAAATATACAAACATGGCGTGCAAAAACCAACTTCTCACAGATGGCTTTACACAGAATGTTGCAAAGTAAGAATTTATGCTCGTTCACAGTGAAGGTCAGCTGCTTCCATTTTTTTCTCGGGCCCCGGAGAGGCTCACGAAGCGGACTATAAGGTTGTATTGCGTTTTGACCTTGACAGACAGAGATTGTGATGAAAGACTTCTCTTGAAGGAGTGTTTCTAAAACGTAAGAGAAGATAAGGATGAAATTTATGAAACGAAACCACTTTTACATATTATATCACTATGCGAAAGATCGTTGGCACACGCAGAGTCGTATTTTGGGACTGCACCACTCGTAGACAATGGAAATTGCAATTGTACTGTAAGTAACCCTTTAGATTATTTTATACCAAATATAATTACAATAGCGTAGCATTAAAGACCGCTCAAGTTGAACTTGTTCGTTGAAAGTGGCATAATGTTTTCCACCGCGCACTATCACCGCCGAATTGATCCCCTGTTGTTTAGAGGGCTCTGAAAAAGGCAGACGACACAGGGTGGGTTAATACAAATAATTTAACCGGTCTCTAGCGGTCAAGCGCTCTACTCGCTGTGCCACTTCACTGTAGCCTGTCAAATGGCACAGCGAGTACAACGCTCGCTTTGACATCCATGCACAGCTTGCTAACGCAAGTTCCAATCCCGGCAAGGCCAAACTCAGCCTTTCATCCTTCCGTAGTCGATAAATGAGCACCACATACCGTGGTTAATAATAAGCACCACTTAAATACCTCACGGTCCTTGGCGCTATATGAATGGGAAAATATTATTTTATTATTAACATACTCCGTTGCACTATCTTCGATAGCAAATAGTTTCACGCCCTAGTAAATAAAATGATGATTTTTAATGAAGATCGGCTGGTGAGACTAATTTATGTTTTTTAAAACAGGTATGTGGCCCCATTTTGCCTATGTCACGATTTACAGACTCCAGCGGATGGGGTCTTCAACTGCCAGGAGCAGGTCCAAATATGCAACTTCATGACCCCATTTTGCCTATGTCACGATTTACAGACTCCAGCGGATTGTGTAATTGCAACCATTTCGGGACACCGCGAGTGTTCTAAGAACACATTCAACTAGACAGATTACAATACGGACAGCGTCCTGAGGATTTACGAACAATTAAGTACACTGCGAGTGTTCATAGCACATTTTTACCTTCCTTGCGAAAAATGACACATACTCTGTCCTCTAAACACCCCACCATTTAGTTTATTTACAAAATGTCAGAACAGCCGTGTTCTCCGCGGACAAATCGAACGCAACAAAAACATCTAGCACATAAATAAAATACAACTTTGAACCTATCTCATACTCCCCCATCCTCCCCAAAGACTTCTACACACCAACATACTTATATTAAATACACATTTTGAACAAACTTTCACCGCGTGGCCGCGGACGTCCGCAAATGCAAGATGGCGGGCGCGACAGAAAATCTGACGTGCATCACGCACCACGCCACCAAATCAGTGAACACGTCGCATGTCCGTGGACATGACGCACGCCGCTGGGCCAATTGGGGTGCTGTCCGCGGATCGAACAGGGAAGCCCGTCCGCGAAGCGAACACAGATATCACTAATTTTTTTGCCTTACATTTTGGTCATTTTTTAAAAAACTACTGGACGGATTTACACCAAATTTGCAAAAGCACGCTTTCGGGACCAGGCCGCCGCTCCTGCCGCAAATTTGCGTAAATCCCTCCAGCGCTTCGGGCTGTAGCCATGCACAAAGTTTTTTCCCATTCAGTCTATGGGAAAAAAAAAGTTTTGAGACCCCCCTATAACTTTTCCCCCCCTGGACGAATCCTCACCAAACTTTGCACAAAAATTCAGAGTGGGCCATATACTTTTTTTGCAAAGTTTGGTGAGGATTCGTCCAGGGGGAGCGAAGTTATAAGCCGCCCAAAATGTGCTCTTCCTATGGAAACACCAACTATATATATATATATTTATTTTTAACAGACCATACAAACATTGAAGATATTACACCAAAGGACACATTGGAAAAGACTCTGGAACGCATGGAACAGAAAATAGACATGCTCAAGGAAAATTTCAATGGTTTGAAACAGTTAGTGGAGGACCACATAAAAGAAAAAACTAAGTACCATTGTCCCACCTGTACCTATGCCCCCTCTCCATGTCCCAGTGAACTAGCCCCATACCCTGAACACCAAGAAAAACGTTTTGATGAGACTTCCATCCCTTCATCCCCTCCCATCCATCCTCTCCAAACCCCTAATTCCCCTGTATTTGTATCAGTTTCTGCTTCCCCCTCTCTTTCATAAATTGTGTAGATGTATATAATAAAAAAAATGTTATGTTTGTTTTAATGATATTCTCTATGTCTTATTTTTTTTTAAAAAGATTTAAAATGTCTGCAGACAGCGCACCTGTCCGGCCTGTCCATAATTAACAAAATGTGGTTGTCCTAAGGACACTACACCTGTCCGTACCATTCGCAACCAAGATGGAACTGTTCTTAGAACACACCCGGTGTCCGGGATGTCAGTAAATTAACAAAATGGGGGTGTCCTTAGGACACTATACCTGTCCATACCATCCGCAGCCAAGTTGAAACTGTCCTAAGAACACGCGCGGTGTCCGGGATGTCCGTAGTCAAACAAAATGGAGGTGTCCTAAGGACAGTATACCTGGCCGTACAGTCTGCAGAACATCTACGCACATGCGCACCACACCCGTAAGTCCTGCGAACATTGCGCCTGTCCATAACTGTCCGTCTCACTTGTGTTGCACTTTTAATTAGTTTCAGGACCCGAACCCTATCCGTAGAACACCCGCGTGCATGCGCACAACCGTTTCTGTGCATTTGGTGTCCTGCAGATACCCGTTCCCTTTGTGGATGTGTTCCCGACATCATCATGTGACCGCAACCATGCTGAGCGTGTCTAAATTCGCGGACTCTGTCCGGTTCCCCAACATTTTAAAAAAACTTATTCAGACAATCCAAATAATTTTACATTAAAAATTCACCATTTCACATGCCACATACCTTTTTAAACTTTTTGAATGCTTTTGAGTGTTCGATATGGTTGCAAGACGCACCTATCCACCCCAATATAAGACGCCACACCCCAGAGCTGATATTCATGTACTTCTGGCTATTGCAGATTGTCTTTTGCTGCCTTTGCTGCTCTTGCTGAGATTATCTCATCAACCCTAATGGCATCCATGGCTGCAGTTGCTAAATGTGCCCCAGCACCACCCCCAAACCCTCCACCACCACCACCTCCCCAAGGGCCTGCAGAGGGGAACAGGCATGAGGATTTAGAGGATGAGGATGAAGAGGATGAGGTGGAGGAAGTCTCTACTACCAGCACTCGCCGGGAGTCTTGGGAGTGGCGGTTGTTTACCATTCATGGTAACGTACCAAAAGCACGTGCGAACAAGGTCACCTGTAACCAGTGCAAATTGGTGCTGAGTCGTGGGAGACATGGTTCGTACAGCTTTGGTACGACATCCGAACTTCGTTCCACAGTGCGGACATTCGCAAGGTTGTACCTTGTGATAAACGTAGTCGGTTGAATTCCTCTACAGCATCCTCCGTTTCCGCTCCTCTCACTACAAGAGACACTCCTGTGGGAGAGCGAATACATCCAGCTGCTTCACAGGCCTTTCACGATGCTGTTGAGCCTTACCTTTTGAGGGTCACAATATTCTGTATGTACTGCGACGCAGTACTCTGCAGGGGGGAGAGTCTCCGAAGTGCTTTCGAGACTACGGTCACGGACCACCAGAAGACCTGCTACCTACCTAAATAAGGCCTACCCTACATCTTCCTCTCTCCACCTGCCCTTTCTTATCCTGGTGGTTGGTGTCCATTCCTTACCCTCCTTTCCCCTCCTCTACTAGTGTTTTGTGTGTAAAAAAGCAAAAGAAAATATAAAACAACACAAATAAAAAAGGCTCTTTTCAGAGCCGCCTTTCACAATTTAAAAACAGACGTGTCAAATAAACAGTACAGGGCTCGCACATTTTTTGAAAGTCTGCGGACAGTCCTAGGACAGATAGAATTTTGGGGTGCTGCCCCAGCAAAACCAATCCACTTTTCTCTGGGAGGAAGTGGTGGCTCTGAAAAGAGCTTTTTGGTGGTGTTTTTGTGTGTTTGAAAAACTTGGAATCGTCAACATCTGCTGAAAAATAGATGACTATAATTCCCAAAAAAGTTGCAATGCATTTTGTACATTTCTCAGAAAAATCTGATTGCCAGCAGATGGACTCCATCTCTGCGAAAAATGTATGTGCTATGAAACATAATATGTTCATTGTGAAAAGAGGACATGCCAACATCTCTTAGAAAGGTACAAACAGCCTTATTGACATTGCGCCTCGCTTTCTCCATTTGTGGACCAAATGAAGAAGAACGCAGCCACATTTGTCTTTGCGCAATATGAGAAAAAATTACTTGGGGATTTGGAAACATGTCCATGACCTTCTCAAGTCCTTCTTTCATTGCAAATTGCAAAGAAATTCCAGACACATGTCCTAAACTGTTCCCTCCACAATGAATTATAACTATGTCTGGATGATGCTCTTTCTCTAAAGTCGCACAGAGAGGTACCAAGTCCAGCCACTTCATTCCACGCACTCCATGCCATTGCACTTCCACATAAGGGAATCCAAGATCTGCAGCTACTCCACAACATTCTGCATGCACCTCCAACGAATGTATCCATGAGTCTCCCAAAATCCAGATAATCTGTTTTTGAAAAGGCACAGCCATAGCTATCTCTTCTTCTCTCAGGAAAAAGACGTTCTCACAAAATCTCTCCTTACACAACACACCCACTAAACTTTACTTACCAATCCCTATCTCCGCACATTCTCATTTGCATGCCTCTCCACCCCAGAATCCCTGTATGTAATGCGGGCTGTCCGTAGACTACCACCATGTCGGCAGACATACCGAAGATCTGAGCGTGGTGAATACACATTTAAATAGGGTGCCCCATTTCCCCTTTGAGGTGGGCTCTGAAAAGAGCTGTTTTTTTTGTTTTTTTTGCAGATGCCTAACAGACACATGGTATTTTTTTTTCTTCTTACTTTACAACTAAAATCTTCACATATTCTCATTGTTACAGAAAAACATACCAGCTCTAAGCATGAAAGCACGCATGCCTCGATTGATTACACACCTAGCAATAATGTTTTGCTGAGGACAAAAAACAGAACTATTGTCCCATATTGCCCTAGGTAGTAATCCAGAAAAAATTACTTTCACATTTGGAAGGATGTTCATTACTGCTTGAACCAACTGTTCCAAATCTGCCAACAAAGTAGGGGAACTCACGTAGCCGAAATGGAAAGCACCATAGTACAAAACCACCAGATGAGGACTGTTCATCCTATGCATATCTTCACAAACATATCTCCGAGCACCAACACCCTGACTTTCTCCACCTCTGCCATCTTCACCACACACAGCATCTTTCAACACAAATCCACAACCTCCACATCTGATTGGCTGATTCCTACAGTCCCCTGCCCATATTGGATTTACTGGAAAACCCTGGATGTGGCACGCCCTACCCGTGGACAGCCGCTGTGTCCACGCAGCATGTAACTCTTAGCCAGCCCCTCTAGCCTTTCCACATCACTCTCTGTGCCATTCCCTCATTGGATACAGCTAAGCAGTCACACAACCATCCACCAATCACATCCAAGACCTTTACATCTAACTCCATCATCAGAGTTCCGCTCTTCAAATGTACTGTTGATCACTCTGAGTGCAAGTCTCATATCATTGGAAAGCACCTACTACAAAAACTACTGTACAATTCTCGAAGATTTCTACTTATAGCACCATGCATATCCACATGCATGATTACAAACTACGGGTATGCATATTCTATTCAGAATACATGTACAACTCTTCTGATTCCATATTAACAGAGTAATGCCACTAAACCTGCATAGCCTATACATACATGCCAACGTTCCCTATTTAAGAGCGAGACACCCAAATTTTGATAGAAAAATCACACTATTTTTTTTACTGTCTTCCCCTTAACCTAAACATACATGCCAACCCTCCCGATTTAGGCGCGAGACTCCCGATTTTTCATTGAAAAATCGCTCCATTTTTTACTGTCTCCTGCCTAAATTAATGCTAATCCCAATGCAATCCTATCAGAAAAATAAATGTTCCTGATTGCTGTGCTGAAACCTCTCTCTCTGGGGCTCCCGATTGTTGGCATGTCTACCTATAAAATGAACTTATTGAAATGTTTCCCAACTACTATAATCAACTATCACTTCCAAACCTGTCTGCTCTCTACAACACAACTTTAAAAAACCAAGTGAATTTCATGCATTCTACTCATTTGCAAAGCATGTTGAACTAACATATTGTAAATAACATATAAATGCTGCACATAGTCAAATGAAATGCATGCATACACTATGTTCAGATATCAAACAAGAATACTACCACAAAAACATAAAATGAACGTCTACATTAACATCAGTGCTATAAAGACACAAAATTACTAACTTCTTTCTTTTACAATTGCAGTGAAGTCCACCCTCCTGAAAATCAGTAGCATCTAAAATACAAACAACATATCCGAAGAAACCTGCTCATTCCACAAAAAAGAGTAAGTGCAATACTACCTTAATATTCTTACTGTTCCTCAAAGACTCTGTGTGCTTCATTCATGTAATTTCCACACCCAAAAAAACAGCAATTTCTGAACCATTCTCCCCACAAATCCCCATTTATTAAACAGAGATTAGCAGACAGAATGGCACACAAATCCCCATTTTTTTGGAACACAAATAACATACTCAACCTTTCGTATGTTAGTACTAAAAAACAAAGAACTGTTTGATTTTTATACCATTACATTTACTATTAATGCTTCTCCTCACCACTAGCTCACTTTCTATTCTCATCTGAACCACAGTTTAGTAACACACAAATAGAATAGTCTTCCCAACTGATTGTAACTGCCCAATGCACAATCACAGACCACCACATACATCTTTCCCATCATACTCAGACACATATGTACACATCACACATACATTGCAAAACGGCCCAACCCATACCTTCTTTTTTTTCAACAGACCCCAAAGAATGCCTACCAAAAAGCAAATCTGTAGAAATCAACGCAGAAATAGAGCAAATGAAAATAAGTGTCCAAAATAAGCTTCCATCTCTACCAGAGTTTGTACAAAAAGTTCAAACAAAACAGCTAATACAGTCATTTAGCGAAACAAAACAAGCTTCTAGTACAGACACTTTGCCTCCTCTATCAAAATGTAAAACGATACAAAAAATGCTTAACAGGAAATCGGCTACCACTACTGCTAAAACTGCTCCTATAAATCTTGATATACTAGCAAGTAACCAAAGCAAAAAAAGTATTTTAGCAAAAATGTTCCACCACAGAGTCCTTCTGAATCTTATAAAAACATCAATGTTGATTAGACATAGACCGTCAAGTGTACGTAAGCGTGATAGTGCTATGTAGCGCATGCCTTCTTTTCAATTCAGTACAATTTTCCCTCCACCGGTCTCAAACCTTTCAATCAAAATGGGTGGAAGTTCTCTTCCCTAAGCTTCAATCACACCTGCATAGGCTTCCCTCTGTCTGGCTCAAGACTCCTTTCACTTTCCTTTGGCTGTCGAAGACATACAAATCTGCGAGGCTTTTGCTCTTATCTCGGCATGACCACTTCAACCTTCTTTCCTCAAATGTCACTTTTCCTCTCCTACACCAAGGCCTCTTGGTAAATGTATTTTGGAGCACAGTACTCATTTCAAATTTCAAGGATATCTCTCACATCCAGGTTTTCCTCTGCAAGATCAAATCTAACAGTTCAAACACATCTCTCACAACCAGGTTTCCCTCTTCCGGGATCAAACCTAACAGTTCAAAGTTCAAAGTCATCGCTCACACCCAGGTTTCCCTCTGCTGGGATCAAACCTAGAAACAGTTCAAATCTTGTGTCTTAGTTTCTTTCTCTTCCCGCTGCTTTTACAGCATCAGCCATTTCACAGAGACTTTCGATTGGGAAATCGTCTTTCACCAGACCACTCCGATACTTTGTATCTTTAATTTACTGTCCTTTCCAATGCTTTGCTTTCTCTTGCATCTTATCAGCACACGCACAACCTTCATTCATTGGATACTCTTGCCGTCAAGTTTCATTTAACACTGACTGGACGTGAATTAATTTCATCAACAAATGGACTGTGTTAATTCATTTTCTTATTTCGTGGCTTTGATCCTGAAGTCAAGGCTGATACCACAACTGCTGCTCCACCTCTCTTCAGGGTGTCCAAGGTTTCTCCGTATCTCAGTTCTGTCCCTCGGCCTGTCGCTCTGCTCTGCCTGGTTCACCGTCACCCTGGAAGAACTGCTCCTTCTCATGCATCGCCTTGCTCACAGTGCGTCTCGGTGTTGCACCTTTTAACCATATGGGGAGAGCTAATAGGTACCAGGTGTTTGTAATTAAGATCAACTGCCTGACCCTGAATGATGTTATTAGCGGGACATGTCCAATATATTGCATGGGTGGGGCTTCTTTTAGCCTCCTTCCTCCTCTTCCTCGGCTCAAAGTTTTTGTCGGAAAGGGGGGATCTGGGAAGTTGGAATATCCTATAAAATAGGATGGGATAGGGGTATTTGGAAAGGGGGGCTACCATGTCTCGCCATCGGCATACCTCCGCCACTCTGCAAGGACCCCTCACCCAGATGATCCTCTGGCACGTGCCCACCTCCAGGGTCTGGATCCAAATGTGATGCCCATGCTTCAGGAATATATTTATCTTCAAAGCCTATGTAGCTATGTTGGGCATGTTTCTTAGTTTGGGCATTTTTAACTCTCCTACTACTTCGCCTAACACTACATTCATTTCTTGCAGTCTCTTAAATACTCACTCAGTGGTGAAACACTAATTTCCCACCACAGAAACAGCTGGTTATATTTTCTTTTACTAAAACTTGGCATCCCACCTTTCCAATAGCTATCTTGTCGGACCTAGTCCTACCTGGCTCTCTGATCTAATGTGAAAATAGGCTAAAGGGGATAGGTGGAGGACATGCAGTCATCTATAAAATATTCTCATACTCACCGTGCCACCCATGGCTGAAGAATGAGATTGTTTGTTAATGACTTATTTATTTTCCAATTTGATTTGCACTAGTGAATTACTTTTTTGGAAACACCCACTAAGAAATGTGGTTAATTGTCAACAAAATGTAGCAATTCTGTCTATCAAATCTTTCTCTTTTACTATCAGTGGGGATCTTAACCTATGCCTGGATGTTTTTGCTGAGCCCCTTTCCTCAGTCTTCTGTGAACCTCTATCTTCTATAGGTGTCACTTCATTGATCTCATCTAATAAACACATCAAAGGGCATTCAATAGAGGTATTGTCCTCTACCATCACATATTTTGCAGAAACTCCTCCTGTCAGAAGAATCAGACTCTGATTGGGAATTCTGGAGATGGAAAAAATGAAAGGATATTTATGTATTTGTTTGCAACAGAAACATACAGCATCCCCCTGTCATCCTGGCTAAACCTACCTGTCTTCCAGACCTGTACCTTTTACAGGGAATCTACCACCTTACATCAAATGTTTAGGAAGGCATAGATCAGACCTTCTGGAATTGCCTCCTGCCTTACACAAAGGGAACATGTGTTAAAGGTATAAGTCCTGATTCATTACTAGTGGCCAAAAAAGACATATGATCATAGTGCTTCTAGTTCAACATGGCTGCCTCAGAGGAGTTCCGTCTCATCCCACTCCGGCGAGGGACATTGGGCTTCCACCCCATGACTTCTTCTGCTCTTAAGGAACGGTCCATTGTTCAAACCAGTTCATAGAGGACAGTTCTTGTATACCACAAACAAGGAAATGGTACTTTAGTCTAACTAAGGTCTACTATAAGAGAAGAAAAAAAACATACGCTAAGGACTGGCACAGGGACTGATTTCATAGTGGAAAGTGAGCATTGTAGTCCAGAGGTTTATTTTCCTGAAACGAAAACCCCCCTACCCCATCTCCAGCTCCCCTGTTGTTATTTATTAATGTAGTCTGGGCACTGCACACTACCACAATCCCCCATTGTGCTTTTAGTGTAACAGAGAAAGATCAGTTAGACATCTGAAACTATAAATAAAGCATGTTTTCATCTTTTTTCTTTAATTTATGCTACAAGAGGTCATGTTTTTGGGAGTCATGCCCAATGGCCTTTATTGCCCCCTAGCAATATCTTCTAATTTTGCAAAGTTAATCAACGGTTATTGCAATCAAGCTCATACACATCACATAGCATGACAAATTGGAAGAAGTTATCTTTGGGAGTGTAATAACAGGGTCTGGAGGGTGCAGTGTACACTATTATCTGCCCTTGTTTACTACAACACCTACAACAGCACATAATTATACCTGCCAGGAGAACAAATAACAGTATTACACATATAGGTATGATAAGATATGGCTACTCAGTCTTCATTCTAAACAAAACATGATACATCCATGGGAGTACACAGCATGCCTCTATGATGGACAACTTGAAACTCATTCTTCTGTTCATTAAACACTACCTCTAACACCTGGAGACTGAAATCTGCTATTTTCTTTACTTCTGTATTTATATTTAAATATTCTCAAAGTTCCTAGTCGCATGAATATGCCATGTTCTTACCACTGCTACCTGCAACTTTACTGCCCTTTTCTCGACTGCTTGCCAAATTGTTGGGTTCCTGTCTGTAATAGGAGATGCATATCGACAATTGTTGTAGACGCTAACTCTATACACATGCCTTCTCCTTGAATCAAAAATGCTTCACTTAATGCAATACACGCAGCTCTTCAATCCCAACATATTCAATTTATTTGTATAATATTTATTTTTTTACATTTACTGCTACATTGAAACTGGGGTGGTTGTAAGGGCCATCATTTCCAGGTGGAACCAATACCTAACCAATAGTCAGATGTTATCCCTAGGTGTAGGGATATATGGTGTATTAATTTATGCAAATAACAACACATGTGTGCAGATAGCAGAGTTTCTAAGGGAAGCAAAATGGGGTTTCATTAACAGTGTTTTAAAAAGAAGCCACTATAAAATGTGTCTGAAGGGCGATGTGTTAATTGGCAGTGTTTTGAAATGACAGTGGCCCTCATTACGACCCTGGCGGAAAGTAACTGACCTGACCGCCATAGCGTAAATAGCGTTTCCGCCATTGCACGATGGAGTAAAGTGCGGCTAATTCTGACCCATCGGGCACGAGCATTACGCCATGGCGGAAGTGCAAAGTCCGCGATGGCGGAAATGTCCCCAAAAAGCCCCTCACCGCCGTCGTACGGCGCCCTAGGTGCAATTCCGCCACCCATCATAGCGGTCACCGTAATGAGCGGTAATCGCAAAATACGGTGACCGTAAATATGCGGAAACGGAAGTAAAAACATGGGGCCGGAATGGGAAACAGCACGCCGTACACCTACAAAATCAGAATCCCAACACAACCATTACAAATCCGACCCTGAGACACATCCCAACCCGTTAGCCACCCTAGTTAAAACAATCAAAATGGGAAAAGTTGCTAAAAAAGCATGCGACCGCAAGCGGCAGGTCCACTTCTCACATGAGGAACTCACCGTGCTCACAGAGACCCTCCAGGAGAATGCTGCCGTCGTCTTCTCGACGCAAATGACCAGGACGGCACTTGCGAACAAGAAGGCCATATGGGCCCTGGTGGCACAGCGGGTAAGTGCGGTGGGGAGCGCACCCCGCAACCCACAGCAATGCAGAAAGCGACGGGACGACTTGCGGATACGCGTACGGAGCATACTATCAGCCAACCGTAACATTGCCACAGCTACCGGGGGAGGATCGGAATCACCCATCAAGTTGACCCCCTGGGAAGAAATCTGTGCCTCCACCATTGGAATGGAGAGTATAGAGGGAGTCGGAGGGATGGAGAAAGGAGTGCAGACATCCGAAGAATCAGGTAGGTGGGCCAAATAAAACAATGCTAAATCCACAATGTCCAATCATGTGAAGTACCATGTGTCCACATAGTACAACAGAAACACATGTCCAGGAGAACGTCCACATACATTGGCCTGATAGCGCACTTAAAAAGTCACATTAAAAACATAAATAATTAAAAATCCTAAAAACACCCTCTACACGTGCAGCATGCACACCCTAACTGCAGGCTGCAAAACAACTGCATCCTCAATCCACACAAAAATGAAACCACCTCCAAGGCCCTGACCCAAATCACCCTCAGGTACCACCCCAATGCATGTGATACATTGCCATTCCAATTTCCACAGACCCATAAATAACGCTCGCCCTCCTTTACTCCACCACAGGGTCCGATTCAAACGACGAGCTCCAGGACACCCCTACCAGCACACCTGCAAAGAGGGCCAAGACCAACGGCCAAAGACCCTCCACCTCAGCTGCACAGATCAAGACATGGCAGCAGCACAAATCAAGTGGCAGCACACAGTAGGGGACTACAACAGGCACCCCAGCAGCCAGCATGCCCACAACAGCAGCACCACAGGTCCCCCCAATGGATGCCACAGAAGGCACTGCAGTGTGTCATGTTCACAATGGCGGTTATGGTGTCCCGGTCCAAACGGTAGAGGGTGTGGATCTGCTCAGCAGTGAGGTTGAACGGATGAGCTCGGAGGCGTGGGATTGCGGGCTGCCTGCGTGGTGGTAGTGGCTGTGCTGGTGGGCCTTGCTGGCCCTGCCTTGCCCTCCTCCTCCTCCTGCGTCTCCTCTGTGCGGCCGGTTGTTGTAGTAGTTGGTGTTCGTCTTCTTCTTGAAGTTGTAGTACTTGCAGTGCTATCAGGTCCCCCAGGGCCAACATCGCTAGTCCTGCCGGTAGCATTTTGGAGTGGGTGTGGTTGTGGGAGGGGGTTGGGTGTGCAATTTATGTGTTTTCAGGCTGTATAGCCTCCACCTGTGGTGATTCATTCCACCTGTGCCAGCTGCAATCCCCTTTGGGCGAGCACGTCCCGCACACAACGCTGCAATGTGACGCATGGCATCTTGCTATTACAATCATGTATGTAATCCCGATGGCAGTGAAATATTGGTTTATATGTTCATTCTGCTATGGTCCCATTGTTTCACATACTATCTTTGCAGTCGCGAACAAACTTGTGAAGGGTCAGTGGAATGTAGTACTCGATTAACGGTGGACCCTCATGCAGCACTGTACCGAGGTTCACCGACGGGCGGGGCGTCCCATTTGTGAGTGAAGCCATTTTCACACACTGCCGCACTACATGGATGAATTTGTGATTTCAAGCGGTCACAGATGCCTTTTCGACGTGATGTTGCAAATGAGGAATTCGAAGGACAGCGCTTTCGGTTTTCAGCTAGCAGCGAGGAGACGCCCACAGGTCTGACTGCAAATATAACGTTCTATTGTTTAATGTCCTTGGGACAGGGGCCATGGCGAGAATGCAATGATTGATATGAATAGTATGGGATGCGCAATAGCGTAGTGGACGATAAGGCAGGACGTTCCCAAATACATGTTACTTCACAACACTAGAATTCCGGGCTGGAGCACAGTGGATTTTGCAGACTGCATCAAGCACAGACTCAATGGAAATTTCAAATGTGATGTGAGTAAATGATCAGGCGTTTTTATACCGGGATGAGGGAATGATGTATGGATGCATGGACAGATGATTTAATTGAGAGTTTGCCATGTACATGGCTTTTTGGAATCTATCCCCTTCCCCTGCGCTATGTGATGCAGAGCTGCCATAGTGGGACCATCGTCTATCTGCCCTTGTTGAACCCTCCCTGTCTCGACGCGCCTTCAAACACTTGTGTCTATGCACGTTACTAATCCCATCTAATGGATTCTGTCTTAACAGACGCATGCACACAAACACTCGTTTGTAATAGTGTTTTCAACTCGATTTATATAGTTATGATTCGCAAGTGATTTTTGGGTGGAAATAATCCTTTTGAGTGGGCTAGCATGCATATGGCTGTAGATTTAGTGTGATCAATGAAGTGAGTAATACAAAAGAAGTTCTGATGCCCATACTATTCTTTTTCATTTCATTTTGGTGACAGGTATCTCCTCCCCTTTTGCCGCTGCCATCTGTATGCCACTCCTGCAGATGGCTTTTACTCCCGACACCTGCTGCTTCGAGTTAATCAGTGGAGCACCATTACGATCTTATGGGACGATCGCCAATGGGCCACATGCCCTTACGCAGTACTAGTGGCTAGGAGCTACATATCAACCTTTCAGCTGGACTAGTGCCTACCTAATGGGACGGCCCTGCGGTTCTAGGCACTTCCATGTTGCCTTTTTGAACGTGAATGTAGCCCCTGTGTACCATGAAGGAACAGGGCGTTACACAAGAAGAAGCTGGTCATTTATTGCGGATGCAGCCCACAGTGATGGAAAATATTTTGGAGTTTATGACCTAATAGCTGTATGGGCTTGGTGAATTTGATGTGCATTAAAATTTTATTCTGATATCAACCGTGTAGCGTTATTCTTTGCAAGTAATGTAGCATATTCCTATTTGTGGAGCGATGTATTGTGAGAAGATCTGCATTGGGTTCCGGCTTCTGAGTATAGTTGTGTGGTACTGTACTGGCCGCGTTTGACTACGAAGCCCAGTAAGGTCAGGGATGGGTGCTGCCATTATGACTGTTTTAATGATATCATGCTCAGGGGCGGGGGATTAGCTGTTGTGTAACAGATGCCGGTCAGCCAGGTGGATTGGTGGAATGATGTGATTATCAGAAAATGGCTGGTCACAGGTGCCTGTGTTTGCGTGCGTTTATTGGAGGGAGACTGAGGTCATGTCCATTGGAATAGCTTCTGTATTCGTGCCATCGGTGCCCTGCAGCTCCCATTGGCCCCTCTTGAGATGAGCCTGGCTGCTCAGTCACTCTGCCAACTTGTGTGGTACATGCTTATGCTGATGGTTGGTTTGTTTACTGGCAAGGGTACAGGGCTGGTGCAGTCTCCCTCAGGATACTGCTTTGAATGTTGCCTTACACTGGTGTCAAGCGATGGGGGCCTGTTGTTGTTTTGTCTCATGTTTCAGTTCATATTGCTGTACTTGAACCTTCACATGCCTGTGCTGCATCAGTACGGCAATGGTGACATGCCAAATATGGATGGGCACTCACAAGGCACTTGGAGCCCCTACATTCATTTGTTCGTTGGCATGCATGGGTGACTTGTACATTTCACTGGTTGCATTGTGTAACTTCATTGCACCTACGAGGAGTTGTGCTATGTGGGCAGGGAGTGGTGTACAGGCACTCAGTAGGGCCATTTACGGTTGTTTCACGATGCCGTAATTCTCACCATGGCGGAATGGTACTTTCTGCCATGCTTGATGGCGTTAAGTAAATGTCCGCTAGGGTCAGAATTCGCGTACCGTTGCGCCATGGTGGTAATTACGGTTTTGCATGGCGCGCGTGCGCGTACTTGGTGCAGTTAGCGTTCACTACGGTGTCGCTGATGGCATCGTACTTTACGGTGACGGGTCATAATCGCACTGAGCGGTATTCGATGGCGGTATTACATTTCCGCCATCGTTTTTCAATTTCCGCCAGGGTCGTAATGAGGGCCAGTGTGTTTACTAGCAGCCAGCAAATGGGTGCTCATTTTAAGAAACACCCAACAAAATATGCAGTCATTTTAAAATCCAAATGGGTGCAAGGGAGAACAAACAAGGGATACATATCAGCAGGTTAATGGGATTAGCCTGAAGGTAGAGAAGAGATGGAAATTACATGAAAAAGAATGCAGAAAAGACAGGTTTAATGTGCATATACGCAAAATAGGTGTATTTCAATCTGTGAAGTACTGCATTGATAAAATGACATATATAACATACTAACTTCTGATTAACAGAAACCCAGTAACAAATGAATTGTCCCAATTAACATTGTAATGCAGTTCAGTAAACACCGATTGAAATTCATTCTGTTTTAGTGTTTTTCCATGGAGAAGGAAGTAGGCACGGTAGGAAAAAAAACAAAAAAAAACAAATGAGCTGTCTTCATGCAGGCTGTAAATAGTTACATGAAGGCCCTTGTAATGTGATTGGCTAATATGGTAGGTGTTAAGGAAAGGCAGGGCTAATTTTGATTGACAGGGTTACAATATAGGCAACAGAGCTGAGAGGCGTGGGTAGTTCATTCTGAGAATCGATTCCTATCTTTGCCATTCAGGGACACTGGGCTCCGGGGCTGCAGTTTGAAGACAGGGAGGTGTTGTTCTGGCATCGGAGTGACTGAGATTCCAAGGCTGTGCCCGTGGGCTGTGTGAGGTTCGCGCAGATAAACTCCGGCTGAAAGAAACTCAGGTGGAATAGAGGAGCAGGTTTCACAAATCATTGTAAGTGAGGTTCATAATTGAGGAGTATGTGGGATGAGTGACATGCTTATCAGGCAGCAATGTCATATTTTTACTGCTTTCTTTCTGTACATGTTTGAAGAGAACTGCAAACCACGTTAGTAAATGCTTTTCTGATTTTACCATGTGTTTGGGTTTTATCTTAGAAGATGGAAGCTGTGTCCGCTGTTGGTAAGACTGTGATAACATGAAATGTAATATTTTATTAACACAGACACTTATTCTCCAGACGTGTTGGTACAGGAATATAGTTTACAATTAAATATGTCCTGGAAAAAGTGGCCCTTATGAAGTCAAGCAGTTAGAGACAACGTGAAACATCAGAGATGGTTCAACTCAGCCCTCACTAAACTCAAGAGGGAGAACAAACAGGCAGACCAAGTTTGAAAAATAATAGATCAGAGAATAAACTACTATGGAAGCAAGCAGTTACAACAAATCTATAAAAACACATCTATGAAGCTAAAATAAACTTCTTTGACATTGAAATTGCAGGTGCAGAAAACAATTTCAGAAAACTCTTCAAAGCCTAAATTCCAGACCCAATCCACTACTACATCTGATGAAGATTGCAGGAAGATTCAATCTGCTGTCTGGGACAGAATTGATGCAACACGTGGAAAAATAACGTCTAATGCTGATACTGAGATTCAAGAACAACCACAGGAATGAAAGTGCTCTCCTATATCTTCAGTCCAATATGTTGGATGTGCTGGAGAAAAGTGGTTCAGGGCTGTTGATTTTACGGGATCTGTCAGCCAACTTCAACCTGCAAGACCATGAATGCCTTGTGGCATCACTAGCCATCCTGGGAATTTGCTCAGTAGATGCCTCATATTGGATATTTTCTTATCTGAACAACTGGTTGTCTAGAGTGTGCTCGGATGAAGTAAGCTCAGAACTGGAATGAACACACAGCATCGTCCTGCAGGGGGCATGTTTATCCCCATCACTGCTCAACCTATACAATAAACCTCTCTGAAATCTATCCATTTCACGAACTATGCTGATGACGACTCAGTGGGGTTTACAGCAAGATTCTGACTGGCTATAAGACAGCAGCGGTGTCATGAATCTTATTGCACGTTCCTCATCGCCCTACCACTTGTTATCAAATGCCTGCTTGGGCCACAGACTACCTGGATTGTAGCTTAGGAAACGCCCAATCTTTTGTTCCAGAAAAATAGCATAGCGGTTGCCATGGTCCCGTTGGGCTTCCTGTAAGGTCGGAAGAATCACCTCACGCTCTGCGCTCATACTCGGTTTAGTGACCCCGACACATATCCAGGGAACAGTGTAGTCAAAAACTATAAAACCGGTATCGACCACTGAGACGGTGCTTCTGATCTTCGTTTGTGTGTTTCTGTTGTCGACCTTGCTTTGGCTCTTTGGACTTTGTTCTTGGTTCTGCGTTAAACAACTGTCTACCTTTGTGATCCTGACTCTGGCCTGCCTACTGGTATTCTCTTCTGCCACTTGATTTTGTAATTCACAACGCTCGCTCCGTGACGACCCCAGCCCGCCTTGACCATTCTTTTGCATAACGTTCTGGCTCTAACACCATTCCCTGTTGCATTCATATTGCCTATCGATATCCTGTGCGGTCTGCACTCCATAGTCAGGCTGTACCCTAATAGGTCTGTCCAGAAATACATCTCCTGTGTGGGATTCCGCCCTCAAACCTATTCCTTGGGACTATTGTTCATTCATCACACCTTCCCTTATCCTGCCCTCACCTTACGCGATTTTTCCATGGCCCTTCCACAGCACTAGGACTGTGGATGCTACGCTGATAACAAAGTGCCGCAACCCGACACTAGTGCGACCCTTGTGCCGCCCGGGCTTAGCTCCTGTACTAATGTACCTTCCCCATTTTCCATCACCTCTGCTCTTCCAACTACACAGTCTTCTGGGTTACAGACATTTTGGACATCATACCGCCACACCAACGGTAAGACAAACCCATAGCTTCCCTTGCGCTCTAGTGAGGGTGTTTTTTTAGATTCCTGTCTTTACTCAGGATTGGGTATCTTTTTCCTTCCATTGGCCTTTACCAAGACAGGAACCCTCCTCGGTTCTGCTGATCAGGTTAGTGAGCGGTTGCCCTGTTGGTGTTCCTTAAATGTATTTTGTCATTAGTTGGAACGCCCTCCTGATTCAAGCTCTCTTATTGTTGCAGCCTGGTGTCCTTGACGGCGTTTAACATTCTCGCCCTTTCAAGTGGTTTGCTCATCTGTTCCTTGGTTTTCATTGGGAAGGGCTCCCTCCAGGTGTGGAGGTCGGAACAGATTCTTATTACGAGTGAAGTCTCTGACACTGTCTCTAAGGGTCCTCCTGGGTGAGTACCCATACTTGTTCTACTGTGGTATTAAGGTTTTTGTGAAAGAATCAGAAGCCTTAAACATGGATACCACTGAGACATTGGCGGCATTGATGCAACTAGTCACTGATCTCAGAAACGACATGACCTCCACTATCTGTCATATGATTGACATTCTCCAACACCTAGCACACACCTCCCTTCTGGCAGAAGGCCTCATGGTGGCCTCTGCATCCCGTTCTGGGTATCCCCTTCCTAGTCAGGATCCAGTGCTTGTGTTGATGTCAGCCCAATTTCCACTTGCTCCCCCTGAACGATTTAACGCTGAACCCAAGCCCTATGGACATTCATTAATCAATGCAAGTTGCATTTTCTTTGTCATCCAGCCTCATTTCCAGATTCCACCACCAAGGCTGCATGTGTGTTGTCCACAGGGGTACCACTGCCGCTTGGGACAATCCATTGTTAGAGTCGAATAGTGTAGTGCTATACGACTGTGATGCTTTAATTACAGCAATGAACCGGTGTTCGATGTTCGGTACAAGCCTCAAGCCATATACCTTGAATTCCTCATCCGTCGGCATGGAGCGCTGCCTTTGTTGTCCTATTTGGCTTGCTTCAATCAATAGGTAGAAAAAACTGACTGGCCCAAGGACAAAAAGGCTGCTGTCTTTTACAAAGGCCTTTCAGACGATTTAAAGGATGTCCTTGCCATGGTTCCTGTATTTCCCATGGGATTCGCAGAGCTTTTGGAACTGGTCCTCCAGATCGATGCCCGACGGACGGGACCACAGGGTGAGAAAAAACAACTCTGTAACATGCCTTTGCTTACTGAAACATCAGTCCCAGTAAAAAGTGATGCTGAATCGATGCAGGTCGGAGCCTTTCGGGGCCCCTTAACCACCAGTGAAAGAGCGCACAGGAGGAAAAACAACATATACATGTACTGCGGTTCGGCAGAACATTTTCTTAGGTGCTGCCCTAAGAAACCAGTGCGAAAGGCGGGAAACGCCAAAGCCTGTCAATAGTTGGGGTCCCTTAGACTTTTGTGCTCTTGTCGCCTCTTCCCCTATGTTGTTACCTGTTGTTCTTACAGGGCCATCTGGTATGAATGACTCAACCAGGGTAGTTATTGATTACAGAGCCACCAATAACTATATGGGCTTGCAATACACTCATGAAAACGATATACCTTTGGTGACCAAGTCAGTGCCTGAGGCAGTAAAGGCAGTGGACGGTACCACTTTGATTTCTGGTGTGGTTACCAAACAGACCATATCCATACACATGTCAACTGCAGAGGGACACACAGAAGTCATCGTCTTCGATCTGATCATGGCACCTCAATTTAAAGTTACACTGGGTCTAACCTGGTTGCTTATGCAAAACCCGTCCATAGACTGGGAAGATCACCAAATACAGTGTCCTTCACACTATTGCAACAAACATTGTTTCCACTCTCATAGGGTCATACAGAACAGCCTTTATTTGACACTTCTTGATCTGTCTCCTTCTGTCACCCTGGTCTCAACGGATACCTATTCCACTGTGCCCATAGAGTACCACTAATTTCTCGATGTCGTCGGCAAAGGGAATGCCGAACAACTACCTCCTCATGGACCGTATGACTGCCTAATTGATCTTATTCCAGGGTCTACAATCCCTACAGGCAGGGTCTACTCACTTACCACTCATGAGGACCAGGTTCTCAAAGACTATATCGATAAAGCCCTACTATTGGGGTGTATCCGCCCCTCTCGGTCGGCGGCGGCATCACTATTGTTTTTCTTTTCTAAAATGGAGGGTGACTTAAGGCCCTGTATTGATTATAGGGCACTCAGGAGCATAACCATGAAAAACCATTATGCTCTACCTCTGATCTCTGTTCTTCTTGACCAGTTGGGTACGTCTGTGGTTTTTACCAAACTCGACTTACGTGGGGCCTACAATGTGGTTCGTATCAGGAAGGGGGATGAGTGGAAGACTGCTTTTAAGACACAGTATGGGCTTTATGAGTATTTGGTCATGCCCTTTGGCTTATGTAATGCCCCTGCTACATTCCAGAGTTTCATGAACTATATCTTCAGAGACATGCTTGACCGATATGTCATAGTATACTTGGATGACATCCGGATTTACTGGCCCTCATTCCAAGAACGTGTCTCGCATGTCAAGGTGGTCCTTCAGAGACTCCGGGAGAATTATTTCTACGTAAAGGTGGAAAAATGTGCCTTCAACGTTAACAAGGTCGAGTTCCTGGGGTATGACCTCATGGCCCACGGTGTGCAGATGAATCACTCAAATGTCAAGGCAGTCCTAAACTGGCCAGCTCCTATGACAACCAAAGCCCTACAGTCCGTCTTAGGTTTTTTCCAATATTTATCGCCGGTTTATCCAGTCCTTCTGTTCAATAGTGGCTCCTCTCACAGCCTTGACAAGTTCTAGGGTGCCCTTTAGTTGGACTCCTGCTGCGCAATCAGCCGTTTCGGCATTAAAAGTGGCTTTCACCTCAGCCTCGGGCATCGCAGTCAGTGCCATACTCTCTCAGAAATGCAAGGACACGGGGGGAAATACATCCAGTTGCCCATTACCCACGGAAATTGCCCCCTTATGGGAGGAATTACACACTTGCCGACCGTGAGTTGCCGGCATCATCTGCTGGGGGCTCATCATCCGATCACTGTCTACTGAGATCATCGTAACCTTCAGGCCGTCAAATCTATGAAGTGTTTAACAGCAGGACAAGCCCGTTGGCATTTCTTTTTTTCTCAGTTTAATTTTAACATCACATACCAACCGGCTCGGTTACATGCTAAAGCTGATGCTCTTTCCCGTCTGGATTCGGGAATTCCGCTGCGCTCTCCCAGTAGCCTTCCGGTCCTATCGGAGCATGTTATATGTACATGCTATGCTCAACCATCCCTCAAGATCCTCCTTCGGGAATGTGTTGCCCAGGACTCTCAAGAACGCCACGATTATAACCTGGACATTGTGAACGGGTTGCCGCATATCCAGGGTAAATTGTACATTCCTGCTGGGGAACCACGCTCCAAAGCCTTGCAGTGGACGCACAACTCCCTTGTTGCAGCACACTCAGGAAGAAAGAAAACCTTAGAATTTCTACAAAGGTGGTGCTGGTGGCCTTGAATAGCCAGAGATGTTATTGACTATGTATCTTCCTGTTCTATATGTGCTCACTAATGGAATCATTATGGAAGTGATGCATGGAGGGCTATAGCTTACGATTTACCTTTAAACTAATTGATCTACTTGCAATCATTGAGCCTAAATTGCCTGAGTTACTATTGACTGTCTAATTATGCTTATTTTGATATATAACATGTTTGTTGGGAAAACATGTTGCTCTTAGTTTTTTGCCAATGAGACTCATGTGTAGTTTTTACTGACTATTCAATCATGACTATTAGGCTTTAACTTTCACATTTTGGCATTGCTGGTTGTTCTCGGATTTGTTCCAAATTTTATATTGTTTTTCCTTCATTCGATATTTCGTTTTTTATTGTGTATGAATTCTTATTTTTAACTTGTATTGTTCTTAACATAATATTTATCTTCATGAGATATTGGAATAGATGTGTTTATTTAATTTACTGATGTGTGTACTATTTTGCAAGCTGTTTTGTAAAGGATTTATTTTGATTAAACCAAAAACAATAAAAAAAAGACAAAAGAAATATGTGCTCAATGCAAAGCATGTCCTGGACGACCCATGGGTTTGCTGCGTCTGCTTCCTGTCACACATTAACCATGGCACCTGGTCTCTATGGATTTCTTAGTCGACTTATCTACCATTCAGGGATTTAACACTATTTGTGTGCTAGTCGACTACTTTACAAAAATGGCCCTGTTTGTCCCATGTCTATGCCTACCAACAGCTCCCGTCCTGGCAGACCTGTTCCTGAAACATGTACACTGTTTCTTTGGCTTACCTTCGATCCTGATGTCAGACCGGGGAACCCAATTCACGTTGCATTTCTGGAGGGCCCTCTGCTCTTCATTTCAAATCGAGGATAGGTTCTCAGGTGCATACCACACACAGACAGACAGCCAAACAGAGTGCACCAACGGTACCTTGGAGCAGTACCTGTGCGGCCTATGTTTACAATATCAGCATACTCAGAACTCCGTTTGGCCGAATTTGCATATAACATTTCCATACATTCCTCAACAGGCACTTCCGAGTTCTATGCGCTTTAAGGCCAGCATCCCCGGTCTCTGCCCTTAGATCCTTCATCCAGTAACTCCACAGCTCAGGACTTTGTCCGTGATCTGGTTTCGGTCCACACCGGCCCATCTTGTTCATGCCCAGGCTCGGGGAAAATGCCTTGCAGATGCTCACAGGTCACCGGCCCAAGACTACCAAGTGGGTACCCGTGTGTGGCTCTCCACAAAAAATCTCAAGATTACTGGTAAGCATTCTCTGTACCCTCGGTACATAGAATCCTTCAGGATCTATGCCTGTATTAACCCTGTGGCTGTAAGTGTCACCCTTCCATCTCATTGGAAGATCCACCCGGTTTTCCACGTTTCGCTCCTCAAAACCTGCCCTTCTGACATGCGCCTATCAGTCTGTCCTACTTCTGTCACTGTCCACGGTTCTGAGGAGTATGAGGTTGCTGCCATCCTTGACATGAAGGAACGGTCTGGTACTGAAGGGGTATGGTCCAGAAGAATGCACTTGGGAGCCCTTGGACAACATCCCTTATTGCTGGCCCGTTTCCATGCCTCCCAGGTTGTGGGGGCACCTTTGGGGGACGGAACTGTTATGAATCCTATTATGCATACCTCATCACGCTATCACTTGTTATCAAATGCCCACTTGGGCTGCAGACTACCTTGATCTGAGCTTTGGAAACAGCCACTCTTTGTTTCCTGGAAAATAGCCTTGTGGTTACCATGGTCCCGTTAAGCTCGGAAGAATCACCTCATGCTCCAAGGTCACACACGGTCACGTGAACCTGACGCAGACAGCTCGGTGTCAACGCTGTATCCAGGGAATGGAGTAGTCAAGAACTATAAAACCGGAAGCAACCACTGAGACAGTGCTTCTGATCTTTGTTTGTGTTTTTCGTGAAGCTCAGTTTGCGATCCTTTGTTATCCTTCAAGGCTGCTTTACTTATCGGATTCCTGTTGCTGACCCTGCGTTGTCTCTTTGGACTTTGTTCTTGGTTCTGCGTTAAACTACTGTCTATCTTCATGATCCTGACATCAGCCCCCCTACTGGCATTCTCTTTGGCTACCTAATTTTGTAATTGACACCCCCGGCTCGGTTACGCCCTCATCCCGCTTTGTCCATTCTTCTACATTTTGTTCTGGCTCTAACACCATTCCCTGTTGCATTCATATCACCTAGCGCTGTCCAGTGCGGTCTGCATTGCATAGTCAGGCTGCACGCTAATTGGTCTATCCAGAAATACATCTCCTCTGCGGGATTCCACTCCCCAACCTAATCCTTGGGACTAATGTTCACATTACACCTTCCCTTATTCCGCCCTCACCTTACCTGCTTTTTCCATGGCCCCTCTTCTTGGATTCCTCCGGCACTAGGACTGTGGATGCTACGCTGATAACAAAGAGCTGCAACCCGACACTAGTGAGACACTAGTGAGACCCTTGTGCCGCCTAGGCTTAGCTCCTGTACTAACCTACCTTCCCCATTTTCCATAACCTCTGCTCTTCTAACTACAGACTCTTCTGGGTTACAGACCTTCTGGACATCATACCTTAACACCAACGGTAAGACACACCCATAGCCTCCCTTGTGCTCCATTGAGGGTGTATATTATATTCCTGTCTTTACTCAGGATTGGGTATCTTTTTCCTTCCAGTGGCCTTTACCAAGACAGGGACCATCCTCGGTTCATCTCCAAGGCTGCTGATCAGGAAAGTGAGTGGTGGCACTGTTGGTGTTCCTTACTTGTATTTTGTCATTAGTTGGAAAGCCCTCTCTTATTGTTTCAGCCTCGTGTCCTTGTAGGGCATTTAACATTCTCGCCCTTTCAAGTGATTTGCTCATTTGTTCCTTGGCTTTCTTAGGGCAGTAGGGTATATCATTGGGAAGGACTCCCTAGGTCGGAACAGATTCTTATTAAGGGTGAAGTCTCTGATGCTGTCTTTGAGGGTCCTCCTGGGTGAATTTCAAAACACTGGATGTGTTTGAAATGTAAAAAAACTGAGCTGATGATTTTCAGCTCCCCACTGGTTAGAGACAAACTTGCACCTTAATATGCCAGTATGGCAATTGAATGTTACAGTATAAAAGTTGTAAAAACTTTAGGAGTTGATCTGGAAGCATCCCTCATCACGGAAACACACGTGGATGAAATTGTGTGCAAATCTCAACACCTTAGAGTGTTACGGTATATCAAACCTTTCTTATCACAAAATAACTGCAAGACTTTAATCAAAGCTGTTGTCATGCCCCACTTCGGGGGGTACATTTATCCGCCCAGCAGAACTCCCCTACATCACCAAACCACATCTCAGCAGTCCCCAGCAGAATGGCTGCGTCGGCTGTGTTGAGCACTATTGCCTTGCATTAAAACTGTGCTTTGCAGTCACCAAATAATGGCTGCGCTGTTTTACCAGCCACACATGGGGCAAGATGAAACACAGAACAGCCCGAGAATTGCTGCCAGTATTTCCTTCATTTGCACCAAAGAAAAGAATGCAAAGGCAGCGCTGCTATGCTGCCTGCTCAAAACCTTTCAGTGAAAAAGAAAGTATTCTGCCTTTCAAAATGATTGCGCCCTGATGCTCTTTTTTATCTGTTCGACAGCACACACTTCTGATCGAGTGAGACCCAGCTATGTTCATCCATATGCAAGTTGTGCTCCAGGGGGTATTTCTCATTGCATGATAGGCTGTTCAAGGCAAGATCTGTGAAATAACAAAGAACTTCACTTCAGCCTTACGCAAAAAAGCTTTATTTTTGCAACAAAATATCACAGATAAACGCTTTACAGAAAGCCGTCTCTCTCTCCTAGCTCATGTCAGTTTCAGAGGATCTTTTATTTGAACAGATTCCTGTGCATTAGAAAAATGACTGAAGCTTTGGAAAGGTTCAGAAAATGGATGAGAGGAAGACGGCATTGTAAAGTGACAGCCAAGGAAAATTAACCATGTGTAAAATGGTGCTTTTTACAAACAAGAACATATCTGTGTAAAAGTGAAATGTTGGATTAAGGTCCTGTCCTTGCATAGACATGTGATGTAGGTTTGTTTTAAAACATATATGGGATAGTTAATTCCAACATTCTTGCTTTCTGATTCAGGGAAGAAAAAAAAGAAAAAAAGAAATAAATGTGCTGTGAAGCCAGTAAGAAACAGGTTTGACAGGTCCTGGCTTGAGAGGGCCCTACCTTTCCTGACTACAGGATCTATCTCCCCCCAAGTGGACCAGCACCCAGGGCATACGAATAGGCAAGGGTGAAGCATCTTGCACCCTCATCAGACATTGTGGCACTGCTCCAGCATTAGACAAAGGATTTCCAGGACACATAGGTATGACTTTCTGGTAGCACCTCCCCTCCACTCCAACTGGAGAGCTTCAAATGCAACTCCATGGCAACACTGGACTCAGCCTGGCTAGAGCCTGACATTTGTCTGTGGGGTGGGGAAAATGCCCTTATTTGGAAGACAAAGCCAGATCATTTAGGGCAAAAGACTGATCTTATTGGATAAACTTTAAGAATTTTATTTCTGCAACCGGAAATATGAAAGTTTAACAGTTTAAATGTAATTTCTGTGCCTTCAAAACAAGACATTTTAGCTTTCTCTAGCATGTAGGCGACACAAAAGGCAGGAACATGTAATTAATGGGAAAAGTATACTTGGTGCAACTTTGAAATTTAATTCAAACATGTTCTATGATAATATGTACACATATATAAAATTGTAGAATTTTAGGTGAAATATTTCCCACCAAAAATTGTGAAAGATTATTAGAACGACTAAAGAACATAGTATACACTTGGGAATTGGATTGACAGGTTCAGTGTAAAATATGAAATATTCCTATGTGATTTTCAAAAGTGCCACAACTCTAAACATTTGCAATTTATGTCATAAACTGTTTTTGTCAAAAATAACTGTGGGAGGGCCATGGGCATTTTAAGCATGCACCATAAAACAAAATCCAACCAGCTGAGAGGAAGATGGTGACAGTCACCCTTGACCAATCCAGTTGTTAGAGGCATGTCTGCTCCCATAGTAAATCCTGTGATGTCATCTGCTTTATATAAGGTGGAATCTCAGAGAGACAAAGGACTGACTGACTATCCTGACTGACTCTCCTGACTTCCTGCTTAAACATCTCCAGAGATCCAGACATTACTACTCACCCTGCAGATTGTAGATTCCGCTGCCAAGAAAGGGATAGCTGATCCAGACCCTCCTATTCAGGCAGAACCACCCTTCAGAAATAAAACCCACAACCATCCGACTAATTCAGGGAGAAATGAGAAAGGTGGTGGAACCCTCACAGGGATTATCCAGCGCTACATGCTCTGCCCCGCTACCTGCTTTATCCAGCTGATGCACCTTGCTATCTATTGAGATCAAACCCTGGTTTCCAGCTGTCCCCGTCTAGGAGAGCCCACCGCTGTGCCGTGACCAGATCCTTGTCCCGCTGTCCAGACAGCCAGTTGGCTGTCCCAAATTCCAAATTCAAGTGCTGATTGTAAGTATCATCCCATCCCAGGGCAAAACGTAGCATATCCCATTCTGATACTTTGCCTTTGTTCTATCCTATCATTAATCCTGAAAATACCCTAGTAACTTGTTAAAATAGTCAGAACCCTCTGTGCATCCTGTTTTTGATTTCTAGGTTTTAGCTTCATTTTTCACCATCCTTATAATCCATTGTATAAATCCTTAGTCATATTTTGAATAACTTAATTAATTCCCCTATAGAGCTGAACGCGGTATGAACAAGTTAACTTTGCAAATTAACCTTCGAGCATAGCGTGTCTTTCTTTAACAATCTAGTCACTAAAATATAATTTAAGTGAAACTGGTCATTTCCTTACCAAATCGATTTTCCTTGTCCACTGCTTTCAAGTTAAACCCGAATTTCCTTTCCTGTTAAGAATCTCATCCTGTCAGTCATTTAGGTTACCCTTTCACTTTCATATTATCCCTGTGATGTGCATTTGTCCCTCAGCATAAAAACTGTATTCCGATTTTGTCTGTTTCACCCATTTTTAAAGCTGTTTTGACATTTAAACCCGTCAAAATTAGCAAATGTAATTTCTCCATGTGTGATTTGTTGCACTATGTGTTCATTCCAAAGTTGATTTTCTTGATCGTATGCCTGTTGCTAGTACATTGCCTTGTAGTGTATAAGTGTTCTGACTTCTTTGAGACAGCCATACTCATTTCTACCTTATTCATTCAACCGCACATTTAAAACATATATTTACTAATTCTGAGTGCTATTTTGTGCACTTATGTTTGCTGCCTAGTATACCTGACTCCTTGCTACTCCTTTCTATCCACCCAAAATTCAGTTAATCAGGGCTTGAGGGAGCATTGCAGGAGGAAATTATAACAGGGTGCTATCTACCCAAAAAGTAAAATTGCTCCCATTCAGTTGTGCTTTGTGTATGTTATAGTAGAAGGTCAAACTAAGTGCATTCTATCATTTTAATTGTCACCCCACTGGTGATTGCAGCCAATATTAAATTTGTGTGATTACATTTGGATTTTAAAATGAATAAATATTGTTTTATCACCCACCGGCCTTGTTCCTGGTCCATTGTGGGCCGTGGTATTTGTAAAAGGGGGTATGAGACGGATTGGGTGCCATCTCAATCTGAATCCTTAGTAAAATAAAGTACAAGTGTTTAATTGTGTCTGCAGCCTAGGCCAGTATCAAGAGTCTTGCTCTGTTGTGTGACGCCCCATTAGAATCCTTAAATACTTGGACTAACACATTGTTGTTTGGCGCCAGCAATGACTGTGTAAACAGGCTCCAAATCCTTCAAAATTAAGTAGTTTGCATGGTCTGCGATATTCCAAGAAAAGACCATGGGCTTCATTACGACCTTGTATTTGTATTTTATTTATTTATATAGCGCACCAGGCCCGAGGGCATCCAGGCGCATTATGTAGTTACAGGCATGGTAAAATCAAGCATAGGATGGATTATACATATATACAAATTATACATACGAATTATAGAACATGTCATTACAGGCATGGTAAAATAAGGCAGTTGAGTGGGATATACATAATAGGGCATTTATACAGGAAATATATAATATAAGAGCAGGTGAGTCAGTGGCGCAGTTGTAGAGACCCTAGCCGTTATGAGCTAGGAATCATGGCAAGTCCTGGGTAGACAACCAGGCTGAAGCTTTGCGCTTGAAGGCCGGGAACGAGGTTTCTGCTCTTAGTGGATTAGGTAGCGAGTTCCACAGCTTGGCTGCTAAGACTGGGAAGCTGCGTCCACTAGATCTTTGCAAGTTGAAGCGCGGGACAGAGAGACAGTTGGTTTGGGCACTTCTGAGAGGTCTCGCAGTGGTGTGTAGTGCGAATCTATTGGCTAGGTAGCTAGGGGCTCGATTGGCAAGGCTTTTGTGTGTGAGAGCGAGTGCTTTGAGGGAGACTCTTTGGGAGACTGAGAGCCAGCAGAGGCTTCGTCTGGAGTCGGAAATGTGGAGGTTCCTAGGAATATTGAGCACAGCTCTGATGGCGTTATTTTGGGTGATTTGAAGTTTATTCATATTGCATCGGTTAGTACCTAGGTAGAGGGCATTGCAATAGTCAATTTTGGATCCTGGCTAATGTGGTGCAGTTGGCTGGTGAGAGGAAGGGGTGGCAAGCTGTGATGAACTTGCAAGTGTATGAAGCCGATGATGATACTGCGTTGGTTTGTCTGGATAGGGAGTGAGTGGTGTCGTTGTAGACACCAAGCGTTTTTGTGTTCTTGGCCATTTTGATGGTGTTGCTGTGGAAAGAACGGCCCTGCCCTGGAAAGAACGGTGGTGGTAAAACCGCTGCCATTGTTCTTTCCGGACCAGCTGATTAGGAGTCCTGCAGGCAGGAGGTGTCAGTCCCGCCAGGTCTGACGGTTTAACACCACCCGCCTGCAGGCAGACATGGAAACACCGGATCTGTCATAGATGGAACCAGTATTTCCATTGTCCCCATGGTCCTATGGGGCTCCATGGGAATGGGGACTTATACAATTCCACCTCCGGAATTCCCGGGTCACCGGGGTCATAATACCCCGGTGATTCTGGGGATCACAGAGGCGGAGTGGTAATACCACGGAAGCACTGGCACCATAAATAATGTTGCCAGTGCTTAGGTACCGGCTTGCATTCCATGACCGCTGTGTCTGGCAGGGTCGGCCCTGTTGGGCACAGCGGCTCCAGCATGCAAATCCTTAGTGTGCCGGTCCAATAACAACGGCTGCCTGTAGGCTCACTGGCACCGTTGTTACCGGACCGGCACACTCGTAATGAGGCCCAATGTATCTGGAGATACACAGATGTGCCATAAGGATGTTAACGAGAAACTTGGGTGGTGGGAACTGCCTTTCCCACATTGTTTTGTAGGCACACACAGCCACTCTGACAATATTCTTGTGACATTTTTTGTAAAACTCTGCCACAACTCTTTTCCACATTGGCCTGATCATGATATATTCTTACATGGTGTCAAAGTAATATCTTTGAGGCAACCAACCAACCCTGGACATCTCTCCACAGGGATTCCTCATGCAGCTAACATGCCTTTCTCCACCAACTATCCTTCTCATATGATGTGGTGCTCTCCTGCATCTGGACTATTCCCGCTAACGTTTTTTAGGTGAAAGGTTTTGGAGTAGCCTTCACTGCAAGGATATATTCATCCTCTGAATCTGTCATTGTTGCTAACTTGGCCATTGGATCTAAAAGAAGTCAAAACTGCTGTTTATTTCATTTTCCAGGGGCTGGTGAGCTACACATTTAACTATGGAAATCTTTTCCGGGAGCATAATAGCATCTAGGAGTGCTTTCACATACTGGCTGTTCTTAATCAGGGAACCTGTGTATGTCAGAAATCCCCTATCTTTCCAGAGTTGACGAAAGGTCCTGTATACCTAGAGTCAGTGTATATGTTAGCAGATTGTTGAGCAGTTAGTACACAGGCCAGACAGAGTGCCAGCTCTTCAACTTGCTCAGAGGCGACCTGAAGCAGCCTCCCATTTTCCAACACCTCCGTGGATGTACAAACCACATACCTGAATCCCCTTCAGGGTTGCAGCATCACTCTGCCACTGCCGGCCTGGTGCAATGTCAAAATACAGTGAGTTGTGTCTGTTGGTGGTGGTGAAGGGGGGATTCCATTTTTGGACTGTGTGACAAGACTTTTGGGCTTGTTGGAGACATCGGTATAGACCTGTGGTCTTCAAACATTTTAGGACTGGCCCCCTTGAGCAAAATGTGAGCAGGCCAGCCTCCCTCAAAAATGCCAAATGAACAGTAAGTCCATATGGCTATGAACTATCGCAGACTTTCACTGCACCCTACTCCCGGTGTAGTCCTTGATCTGCCCCACTTGCTCCCATTACAGTCACTGGGCTCCTTCATCCCACTCTGAACCAGTACCTGGGTTCTCCCCACCCCACCACAGGCACTGGGCTCTCCCCACTCTGATCCCACCACTATACTATGGCTTCTGCCCATCCTGCTCCCACCACAGTCCCTGGGCTGTCCCACTCTGCTCCCAGCAGGGTCCCAGGTCCAGGGGCGGCTGGTGAATTTTTTAAGTCGAGGGGCATAAATATTTCCTGCCATAGCAACCAAGTGCCGTAAGGGAGCCAGGAATAATCTACAGTGGTTTGGGGGGTTTACCCGACCGAAATGTTTTAAGAACAATGGGTTCAAATGGTGCATTTAAGAACATACTTAAAAAAAGAAAATGGATAAAAAGCCAAACAGTTTGCATTTGGTGCAGGGGGAACCAGGAGACTGGCATGATATGTTTTACTGGACATTGATGATAGATGTCCAGTAAGAAAATAACATTCCTGTCCCTTTTGTTCCACAGCACCCCACAAGGAGTGCTGATTTTGGCAGGTGGGCATTTTTAAAACGCCATTGTTGTAAAAAAAAACACTTGCCAAAATCATCTCCAAAGACAAACACAAACACACACACACCCACAGCAATTACCCAATCATTCACATGAGCACCGATCACCGTACACTCACTCATAACACAATCATACACGCATCCTCGAACAGGAATCAGGAAGTACGAGCTTGCTTGATCCTGCACATTTGTGCGCAGGGGCCTGCACATGCTCAGGGGCCTGCGCGGGCCCGCGCGTCAGTGCTGAAATGTGTGGGTGCTGAAATGCCCCACTCCAGGCTGCTCTGTCTGCATATGCGAGGAGGCGAAGGAGCTCCCTCTTGGACATACAGACGGCCAGTTACCCAGCCAGCATTTCCAATGAGCTTTGCAAGGCTGGCAAAGCAAAACCCTGCAGCCTTGCATTGGCTCAGTGAGCATGTGAGGCTGGGGAAGTGCAATGTCAAAGGGAAACAGTGCTTCCTTTGACAGTTCAGCCAGCCCAGGAGCACCCCTTCAGATGGAAAAAGCAGCGATGGGAGTGCTCAGTGTTTCATTGGGCTTGCCTCAGGCCAATTTAGATCACTCTATGTTTCATTGTTCCTAAATGGCCATGTAACTTCTAATGTAATGACAAAGTGAAAGCCAAAACAAAACACCATAGTTTGCTCTGAACACATTTCCACTTGCTATTTTAAATAACATATCATATTTTAGACAGTTTTCTCAAACTTACATTTCACATTTTCTCCTGATGCAGTTCTATGATGTTTATTGAAGAAAAATAATGCAGCTCTACCCATCACCAGCATTTCCTGTCTGTAGATTCCAATGCATTTTCTGTTTTAGCATAATAAATATACTATTTTTTCTAAATATAGAAGGTCCATGTCCCTCATGGAAGCAAGTCACTACCTACATCGTTTTGAGGTAATTGAAAAATAAATATAAACATGGGAAGGATACAAGGCATTATTCTGGGACCTGACGCTGTCACAATGTCATACGTTGAGTGCTGTCCTTTAAACGAGGCGACACCAAAGCACCTGCTCTATTGGGGAAGTATTTGTCCAAATAGTTGCATCATAGTTGCATCATATGCACCACCCTTGAAATAGCAGTGCATCTTTTCAGTGTCTCATGTGCATCTTTTCAGTGTCTCATGTGCTTTTGGGTTCCATTTGTGGTGAGACGTTACATCATCTCCAATTCAATGTCAAAAACAAATTATTCTGGCTCATGAAGGAAATGGGGATTGGACAACATCACTATCCCTACTGACCCCCCATCCCCCCCGCCCTACCTTGATCTTCAAAAGTAAAACATCTGGGCTTCTATGGAAATCTTACGACGGAGCCCAAATGAATGCAGATGTGCACAGATGCTTTTCAACTATCAACTCTTGTGAAGAATGATGGCTCTTCTGTTTCTTAGACACATGATGTGCATAGATAGTGTGGTCGTAAATTCAAGTCTGCATTACCACAAAACTCTCTTTATGGAGAATTATCCAACTGCCTACTCATCAAATTACTACATGACCAAAATGCTGATGGTGCACGGCGTGTGGTAATTGTAAATGTGATCCTTTTTTCAAGGGCAGAGCCTCACTTCCGTTGTTACCCGTCCACCACCAGATTACTTTCAAAATGGCCTGTTTAATCTTCAACTATGTCCATGCGTTGGCTTCTGCCCATGGTGTGCGTAAGGTGCAGCCTTATTCTCCTGCACAGTCACTTTGCGGTGCCAACCAATGTCATAGTACCATCCCTAACTTTAAAATTACCTACAAGAGAACAAGTGTGTAGTCCAAGGTCCAAAAATTAGTAATATCTTTCGATTTGGGATTTTGTTGTGCAGCATCTTTCAAATGTAACTTTGCCATTGTTCTTGGACCCTTTGGGTTAAATAGTATTTCATATAAAATAAAAAAAACAATCAGCAAATCAATGAATCAGTAGCATGTGTGGCTTTCCAACCTTAAGGGTATCTTCAAAATCTGCAAGGAACTTGCCAATCCACTTCCAGTTTCCAACTCTCTCCTTCACTCCCAGACTCTCTGCACTGCCTTGGCCTCCCACTTCACACCCAAAACTCTGGATATACTGTCATCACTCTCCTCTACCCTATCTCCACTCCCATGCCTGCTCCCCTGCCTCCCTTGCCCCCCTCCTTCCACTCCCCTCACTCTCCTATCTCCTGCCCATAGCACCAGATGAGGTCTCTAAAGTGGTTCACTCTATGAAGGCCTCCTCCAAACAGTTGCTCCCCTGCTCATCCAGTACCATGAAGGACAACATTTCCTCTCTTGCCCTGGCTCTTGCTGACTTCTGTACCCCTCCTTCACCACTTCCTCTTTCCCTCTATCTATCAAGCACTCCCTTGTGCACCCTCTCCTAAAAAGCCAACTGCTGGCCCCGCCTGCCCGGCTAACTATCACCCTATCTCCACTACCCCCTTCCTGGGTAATCTCTTGGAAAGTTGGCCCTCCCCCAATTGACCCTGGAAAACTGATCTTGTTGGTTGCCTTCATGTCTAATAACAGTCAGGGAATATATGTTTGGAAAGACAGAGGACAATTATAATCTGGAGTGTTACATAAGGTTTCTCTTGTATCACACATCAACACTTCCTAGGGGCAATCCATAATGCATTCAACTCATGCAATTGCTGCTAATCAGTGTGTACCCTAAGCGGGAGAGACTATCCCTGCTCAAAGGAGCAGGGATAGTCTCTCCCACTTTCCCTATTAGATAGGCATTACTACATCCCTCTCCTAGGGCTAGGTACACCCACCAGGGACAGGGCGTGCTTCTGCCTAGGGAAACCTATAGCTTACACAATGATTAGCAGCAATTGAATGAGTTCAATGCATTATGATATGCCCCTAGGAAGATGGTTGCCTTCATGAACATCAATCTGGATTCTTTGGCACGGAAACTGCCCTCCTGAATACCTGTGAAACCATGCTTGCAAATTTCGACTTCAACTCTCCTGCTGTTCTCATTCTTCTCGATCTCTCCTCTGCCTTTAACACGATCAACCATTCCATCCTCTTAAAGCGGCTCTGTGACACCCTTGGCATCACTGACCGGGCACTGGATTGGCTGACCTCCTTCCTCACTAACTGCCTTTCCTAGCTGCCACTGGGCCCTTTCTCCTCAAGCACCACCATCTCAACCTGAGGCATCCACCAGGCTCTATCCGATTGCCATGGCTCGTCAATATTTATCTTGCCCCTCTTGCTCACCTGATCTCCTTCTTCTCCCCTCATGCCCAGTGTTACACTGATGACACATAGCTTTCCTTCAACCTTCCCTCCACTTCCCCTTCTTTCTCTCCTCTCATCCCCGACTGTATGTCCACCATTCAGGCATGGTGAGCAGTGAATGACCTCTGTCTCAATGCCAGTAAGACAGTGATCCTCCTCATCGGGACACCTGTGCCCTATTTTCCTCCTACCCTCTGTACACCCTCTTTGGGCCCTCTACCCCCACCATTTTGTGAGGCCCAAAACCTCTGGGTCATCTTTGATTCCACTCTCTCCTTCACCATTCACATCATGGACCTTACCAATAATTACCAATTCCAGCTCCACCTTCTCAGAGGCATTCTTCTATTTCTCACCTTCCCACAGATGCTCAATGGCTATGGAGCTCTGGTCCTCTTCAGGCTGGACTACTGTAACAGCCTATTTTCAATCTCCCTCTTTCCTTCCTTTGCCTCCTCCATCTAATCCAGAATAGGGCTGCAAGATATATCCTTGGCCCCAAGCCCAGGCACTACATCTCTCTACCCCTGGCTCCTTGTGGCTGCAAGGATCAAATTCAAGACCCTCTGCATCATCCACAAGGCCTTCTCTGGCCAGGGACCACGCTACCTCCAACTTTCCCTTGTGAATACTCCCCTACTAGAGTCCTACGCTCCTCTAATTCCAACTCTGACTGTCAGATACTTCTCCGAGCAGAGAGTGGGGGGCAGGTGTTTCTCCTGGACTGGTGTCTTCCTTTGGAACAGAATCACTGCCCCTCTCAGACTTTTGCCAGACCTCCTTAAGTTCTGGAAACTGCTCATAACTTGTCTCTACCTCTTTCCCTTCCCTTCTAATCACCCCACTGGGACTGGTGGCCTGATCCTCATGAATCTCACAGGATCCCAGGCCATTCCTCCCAGTCAATACCAGCACCCTCCCCCCACTGCACTGCCCTGCGGGCCTCTGCTTGGTGGCTCCACATCCCACCTTTTGGGAGACACCTGTACCAGCACAATTTTTGACTGGAGAGTGCAAGATTGGTAAATGGCAGGAAAGAGGCCGTTTGCAAGACTACAAGGTAGCCAGGGTGTCATTATATGCATCCTTTTTTTAATCGATTTAATAGGAAGAGTCCTAGATGTCTCTGCCTCAGAAAAGTGTTTGTTTTGGCTATGTGTTTTAGTTTAATGTGCATGCCCATTTAAAATGATTAATGGTACTAATCATTATCGGTTGCAATGCTGAAAATATTCCCCTTCTATGTTCCCCAATCCCCAAAAAACCCACACACCTCTCTCACCCAATACACCTCACATGTCTCACCGATTCCCCATCACAACTTGTATTTTTGAACCTCACTCACAGTCATATACATACTCACATGCTCTGTCACCCTGCCAAGTCACAATTTGCGCACTCAGGTCCCTGCCGAACCTCAAACCATACTCCCAACTCACACCTTATGCTCCCCAATTCCTCCCGCAGTAGACACTCCTTTATTCTTGTGTGCTAGTTCTGCATCTTGCATCCTCTATCCCATTGTATTTCACTCTTCCCTCATCATTTCTACCAATCTGCAGCTTACTTCCTCTTTCCGGCCAACCCCTTTCTGCTTTTGGCCCACTACTACCCCTGAGCCCACACTCCGTCCACTTTCTGTACCTCTGCTCGCTCTCTGATTTCCTGCCACTGCATCCACTCTGTTCTCTTGCCCACCACTTCCCCCTCTGACCCACTGCTCTCCCTTTGATCTTATTTTGCTTTCTTGCCTATCACTCTACAGCTCACCCATCACTCACCCTCTTTCGCCTTTCTCTTCACATATTGTGACAATTTTTGAATTTTTTAAAATGGTAGATTTTGGCCCAGATCCTCAAAAAATGGAAAATACCGAAGTAGGAGTGCATGGGACACTCCTGCAACTGCTGCTCACCTACCTCAGTATTTTCGGATTCAATATTTTATACCCATGCCGAATGCAGAAAAAACGTAGATACAAATCAATAGATAAGAACTTTTGGGTTGATACCCACTATTAAGCATCTGGCCCGGATTGCTGTCTTGAGATGCACATACCAACCTCTGCAGCTGTAGTGCCCCATTTGAATCTGTATAGCCAATTTCTATTTGCAGAATTATTTGTCATGCAGAAGGGAATGGTCAAATGTTCCTTGGCCTTGGGGGTGCCCCCAATCTTATAAAGGCAGCCATTGTTTAAAGTGGTTACAGGGGAAAGTAGTGGCATTTCAGAGTGGCAAGAATGGGAGAAGGAAGAGAGAGAATGAATATACAAATTAGAAGGGAGTCCTCAGTGACTTGCAATATCCTTATAACACATGGTAGGGGGTACTTTACCCCATATATTACAACCATTATGTGATTGCACCACTCACTTAACTCTACTGTAAATTTAAACGGAATTGAAAGACACCCAGGCATACACTGACCAGATGGAGGGGCAGGGACACTGACTATGGTCTTTTGTATGGTCATGTCGCTGTGTAGTTGCATGCATTATCCTTTTGAAGATTGCACCATACAATCCCATTGGTCATTTCACCCTCTGCAGCCCTTCCCCTGCTTTTTATTTATTTCCCTGTGCTTTCCCTTCCTCATGTCTCTAATGCTACTTACCCCAGAAATAAATATCTCCCCAGCTGAGCACAGTTTCTTGATCAGTCAGTGAGCGATGACTGATGCGGATTAGAGAAGGTGCCATAGTGAATTGTAATCTTACTAGACAGCTACTTACTAGAAGTATACTACTTCACACACCCCAACTTCGATGCACCAAATGGCAAGGTGGATGAGGGTCATAAAGCAGAGGTAAGTTCTCTGCCAATCTCTCCTCCACAGGCCTGCGTGGGATCCTCATACAGGGATAAAACTAATGGGTTCCTATGGAATCCACCTGAGTTTTTTACCTGATCAAAAGCAGGCAATTATGTGGAAATGTGGGGGAGCTTTATTGACCTTTATGGATGATGCTAGATTAGGTTCCTGAATGGAGTGCATTGATCTATTAGCATTAAATATATGGGGAGGGGGTTTGTGTTGTCTATGTGATTGTTTTGTGTGGTTTTACTTGTTTGTTGTTATTTGTTTGATACATCTGGTTTTGTTTTAGGTTAGTCTTAAATTTCATATGGTGGAATATTGAGTTATGGTTTGGAATTCTGTTTTATTTTGTTTTCCACGGTTATGTATTTTTCTATTCAATGACCCAGGATGTTAATTCTGTTGTTGATTGTATCTTGTTGAAAATGAGAAATAAAGAGTTTTAAAAAAAAAGCAGGCAATTTCCGTCGCAATCCATCAGTAAACACCACCTGTAAACAGTATTTGCAGGCAACGTTTACTTTTTCCCGAGACGTAGAGGAAAATGAAAGAGTAAAAGAAAGTTGGCCTTGTGTAAAGCACCGACAGGGGGTGTCTGTACTCCTGCTCTCTATATGGCAAAGGAGAAGCACAAAAGACCCCAGCCAAGATTCTCTATATTGGTAAACGTGGCAAGCAATCAAGGCTTAGCTTCTCAGCAGGTGATGCAGGCTGGTTTTTAAATACACCCACAAAGGAATGTCCACACACTGTATTAGTGAAAACACAGTCTTTATATAATTAAGGTTCACGATATATACACAATCCCAATAACTCACTTTGTGCTCAGTTAATCTACAATGGCAAACATATACACAGTTCTGTTGTACGTGGTACCACAATTACTATGAGATTTCATTAAAGTGCATCAAATGTCACACAAATCAAGTAATGAAGAGAACCAACAATAGACATAGGAGGAAAAGCAGTTGGTTAGAACAATTGGCAGAATACAGAGCCCCTACCACATGCACAGTTCTGGATGAGGAGCTCCCCACCTGGGCACCCTGTAAATAAAGATATTTCATACAAGCCCAGTCCATACATTGTTCACAAGAGTCTTATTTCCTTCTAAATAGTTTTAAAACCCCAATGTACCTGGAATAGCCGAGTTTGAAGTTGGTTTGTCGCCGAATCCTTCTTGAGCGTCTCCCTTTAAGGCAGGAGCCATGGATCATTGAGATCCCACGAGGAAAATGGTGAACACTGTCGTTGCGGCAGAAGCTTCGGTTCTTACAGTGCTCTTTGACGATCCATGGACGAAATCATCCTGCAAGCTGAGGTGTGCTGTGCACCTTGTCAACGAGTGTTCATTGCCGCAAAGAGTCAATGAATAACTTTGGCCCAGCAAGGGCGTTGGGTCATCAGCGTCTGGTGTCAGCGAACGAGACGGGACCACGGCTGGCGTCAATGTCTTTGTCGGCATCTCTGAGGTCTTGGGTGGCGGGAAACCAACGGGCGTATTCTCCTCGGTCGTTAGCAGCCTTGACTTTCTCCGGCAGGACGAAAGTGGTCGACTAGGGTGAGCAAGGGAGTCATTGTTTCAATGTTCTTAGGCAAAGGAGCACTGCAGCTCCGGTCAGAGACGGCAGTTGGCGACGGCGATGGACTTCAATATCCGGGTGCTTTTCTCTGTGATTCCACGGCGGTCCCCATCTCCGGTCTCTCTACCAGGGAGCTTTGGCAAAGATCAGCTGGTGCACAATGGTCCCTCGTAGCTCGGGAAGAGGTCTCCTAGCCAGGTCCTCTGTTGGATCAGTTCCTTGAAGGCACAGCAGCTTTCAGATTAGCGAAGGACGGCAGCAGCAATTCTTCTTCCAGTGGGCTTCAAAGTTAAGCATCAGTTTCAACTTCGGCTTCTGAACGATTTCTAGCAGTGAGAGGCCCCCAGATATACTGTTCATCTCTCATTCACTCTGCTGGGTCACACTCAGGCAACCAATTATCCAGAAGGGCATTTAGGTAGCCAATCGGCTCACAGTGCATTCAGGCCATTCTTCTCCATCCAGATACTCACAACACAGAATGTGGATTCAGGCAAGCACTCTTCCATTCATCACTACACACTGCATTCATACCAGTTTCGAGCAGGGCTGTCTCAGTCATTGTGTCAAACACCAGATACTAGATACCCATAACACAGAATGCATATTTGTCACACACTCCATTCACCCAGGTCCCACCCCACGGGCGTACCCACAACATACAGTCATCGGTAAGGCTCCAGCCAGTCTGGCCTGGACTTACCCACAACACCATATATGGAACTTCCACCCAACAGCCAGTCAGGGGGAAGGGACAGAGTCAGGGCTTCCCGGGACTTCGGGAAAAGTAAGGTAACAGGCATTAGAAAGCAAGAGGCCACAGGGGCCATCTTGTTTCCTATCAGGAATCGACTGATTCCAATGACAGGTCCTGGGCATCCCAAAATGGAGGATGCACTGGGCACCTGTCAATTCAGCATGGAGCTGCCACCAGCCCATACCCTGTTCTGTGGGCCACACACAGGCGCACCAAAAACATACACTAGGAGTACAGGGTTGTCCTCCCACCCATGGGTGCCATAAGGGTATCCCAAGGGTCTGTTCACCAAACCAAATACAGGAAGAGCCGCACCACCAGGAGTCCCACATGAACTCCTGCGGGGAAAACAAGACAGAACATACATGATAAAAAGCACTAAAGGACAAGGATTCGGAGGCCCTGTCCCTCTGATGCATTTCCAGCATCACACCTTGCTTTTATGGTTTCCTTCTCCCCTTCACCTCGTGATGGTTACAACTGCATGCAGGGGACCCCACGCTAACGCTTGTCCCCCACATGCACTTTACATTCCATGTAAAATGACCCTGCATGAGCTTTTCACTCAGACAATGTTTGCCTTCCACAGCTGGAAAGTCTTTGTAATGCGGCCCAAAGTCTTTTAAAGTGAATTATGGAGGCTGTGAAACAGGAATCTGAATATGTGCCCTAACATAGCTCAGCATGTTAACAACTGGCTTCAAAAATAGCTCTGCAACTTGCAGCTGCAGCTTCATGTGCTGAACTTGTCAAAAGGCCCCTTCATGCCTCTGTGAAAGGTAACCTAAGCTCCATTAACAACAGCAACCATCATTGCAGTGCCAAGAAGTGCATCCATTCCTGAATAACGCACTATATACATATGTGATCTTAACATTATTATGAAGTGCACATAATTGGTGTGAGGCACAGGCCAGTCAGCATGTTCTAGAGGGTACGAGGGCTGTTTGCAAGATTTTGTGTGAGTGATTGTCTGAAGTAATGGGCTCACATTAGTATTAGCATTGAATTCACATAGTCAATTATACAACATTTCCTGACTTAAGATGATACAGACAGACAACAGTGGTTGAGGATAAGCACTTTGCTGAGAGTGAAAGGAAAGGTTTTTGAGCCATAGCACACACAGAGCATTAGAATAAAAGTGGGAAACTGCACCAATGCCCTAAATTACACAACCATCAAATATAACTGTACATATATCCACATTTGTTCACATCCCATCCTATAAGTGTTTGCTCCTCAATAGACCTAATTACATTTTTTGGCTTTAGTGCTTCTACTTAATTTTAAAGCACTAGCAAAGCTGCCCATCCCATAAACATAGCTTAACAGTTTCACATTAGAGCCGGTGAGAAAAAGAACAGAAAACAGAGCTTCTAACAAGCTGGGATGGGGATTTAGAAAGGTTTCATATTGAAGATGTTTGAAGATTTGTCAATCCACCATCTATAAGACTCTGTGGGTCTCAGGGCACTAGACCTATTCCATATGGCTGGTACCCATTCGGCATCTTGCTGGGATCAGGCTTTCCCCAAAGTAACATACCTTACCATCTTCTGCCCCTTATTCCCATCAAAGACCAAATACACCTGACTTTTTGTTCTCTCCATTTCGCTGGAGCAAATGAACATTTGTAACTATCACTTTCCATCGCAACATGAGGCTATTGTACATACCTCTGAGTAAAGAAATCAAACATTTGAATGAGGGAGCGCAAGCCCAGACTCTGGGTGCAGAATGTCAGAAATGCTTGTACATTTTATGACTTAAAAATAGTTTACTTCTTGCACAGCTGGGCAAACAAGTTCGGGAGAGTAGATGCAGTGCTGTTCCAGAAGACAATGTTGCTACTGGTATACAAATACAATGGCTGCAACAGGGGCAGAGGCAAACACATGAAGAAAGTCACACAGATTCCATAGAGAAGCAGACATGTACCCTCTGAACAGCCTTCACTCAGTTCCTCTTCCTCTGTTAAATATACTGATGAAGCCAATCAGAAGTTCAGAATCACTCCTGGTCAACCAGAGAGATGATTCCCAAAGCTCAGAAAAGGGACACAGATTTCAAGAGTCTCAGCTGCTCATGTCAACTTTTTCATCATTAGTGCTTCATTAAGAGTTGTGCTTACTGCCCCAGTAGCCAGCACGTTTTTGACTCCGTTGGGTTGAAAAAGTTTTCAGTAGGCATAATGAAGACTATACTGTGGTGGCTGTTATCCCCTGATGTGAATTTGATGTCTAAAGCAAACTCTTTCATTGTTTAAGCAATGACAAATGTGGCTGTGCACCTGAGGACTGACAGGAACCTTACATTTCTAAATATGACTTTTCACTGCTGGCTTTCCCATTAAAAAAAACAGGCAGACAAAGACTGGCATATAATACAGTTTAGCTGTGCTAAATAACATTAAAGGACAGAAAAATATTACTTAACCATTGCTGTGGAGCACATACCAATAGTGTGTGTACTTTAACAATGGAAACATTGAATTATAGGTATAACTCATTTAGGGTTCAACAGAAACAAACTGGAATGATATCACAAAGTTTAGAGCAGTAATGTAAAAAGATCACACAGGAAGAAATAGAGGAAGAGACAGTCCAAAGCACTCGAGAAAGTGAGGATCCATTCACACCAAGGTGACGTTGAGCGCATGCCATGTTGAATTTAAACTTACAGATGTGTGAGCACACTTCATGAACACAGTGTTGGCATTGGTAGCATAGAGGCTTCACAATCGGAAATGCAAATGGAAGCAGTGTGGATCACGTTATGCAGCAAAGCCAGATGGGCATGTTTATTTTATTTTTTATAACACACTTAATACCCGAGTTTGCTTTCTAAGCACAGATCTGGGATTTGAACCTTTGCTGCTCTGTGTCGTCTCGCTTCCAAGACCAGCACTTTGCCCATGTGCTATCCACCGTTTCTAACATGTTCGCCACCAACTCCCTCCCCCTAGAAAACACAATTCATGAAACACCCAATAAGAATGTTTAACGGCTGCTCAGTGGTAAAACCTTGTTTGTGTCACAGCACCAAACATGGGTGATTGCCACCCCAAAGAAAAAGCAAAATTGAATTGAAGAATCTGTGTCCCCAACACCTACACGTGATGGTAGAAAAGTGTCAGCAGCACCAGATCCAATGGCAGGTGCTGGAGAGGTGAGAGGTTCAGAGCCGGTCCTCTCCAGGCCGAAGTGCTACAGAAGAGAAGAGACACAGGTGATGCCCCGATAACCAAAGTGGACAATGGCGACCTAAATATCAACCTTTTCTATCCACGAGTAGATGGCAGAGCAGTGATGGTAAAATGAGAAGTGAATCAGTAACACAGAGGGTTGCATGATGCAATTGGAAGAGGCAAACCACTTCCTCATGGCTTAAATTAAGAGCATGAATGCAAGAGTGGAGGAGTCTGAAAGACGTATCAGAAGTCGCCATAAATGTCCTGGGGGGCCTTTAAGATAAATGCGCAAAGTCCACTGGAGTAATTGATGGATATAATAGTGAGCAATACTCTACCCGAGGCAAAGGTGTTTCAACTTTTCCTGGTGGAGCCGGCACACCTGCCACTGGATCCTCAAACCCTTCTTGGGAAGCAGTCCAGTAGATCATTGCCAGTATCATAAATAATAAGGGTAGAGATTCCATCCTCTCTGAAAAACATTGAATGCAATAGCAACTGCGTCAGCTTTTACCTTGACTTAATGTTGGTGGCATTGCTAGACAGGAAGTAGTTTAGAAGAACCAAGAAGCCTTTCAGAGAACATGTAGTCTATTATGAAATGTTGCATCCCACTAGACAGTGGTGAGCATTGTAGTACACATTACATTTTTACAGGCTCTGAGGGAGGCATGGTATCACAAGTAGATGACACAAGAGCTGCAAGTTTCAAAAGCTTTATTGGTGGTTTAAAAGGGGTTTTAAAACTTCTATCTTGCCCTATAACTAGGATGGGAATATCCTCGACCATCTAACCAAATGAAAATACAGTTCTAGGTCTCACCAGTCCTTAATGAAAATAAAATGGCCTTTACTAATAAACCTGATGCCTGTCCTCTTTCTAATACAATAAATGTGTAATGGGAATGTGAAATGCTAAAAGAAAAAATCAGTGTTCAAAAGAAATGTCGGTATGGCCCCACGTTTTGAAGCACGAGGTAAGGTGCCACACTTGGACCTTGCAAGGCACTCTGGCTTTGGACACAATGATGCAGTTTGTTTTGTGGGCCACAAAATGTTACTAATTTATCCACTGGACCTCTCGGCTTTCTCTCCCTCCACCCCAGGTCACCTTTTAACTTAAAGTTCAACAAAAGTTAGTTTCTTTCTGATTACCACAATTCATTCCCTCGACTGGGCTCAAACCTTTCAATCACAATTAATTGGGGATCCCTTCCCCAAACTTCAATCACGCTTTTATAGGCTTTCCTCCGTCGGGCTCAAGTCTCCTCTCACTTTCTTTCGGCTGTCAAAGACTTTCGAAACTGCAAGGCTTTTGCTCTTACCTTGCATAACTATTTTGACCGTCCTCAAATGCCACTTTTTCTCTCCTACACCAATGCCTCTTGGTAAATGTAATTTCAAGCACAGTACTTACTTCAAAGTTCAAAGATATCACTCACATCCAGGTTTCCCTTTGCCAATGTCAAACCTAACAGTTCAAAGTCATCTCTCACATCCAGGTTTCCCTCTGCCGGGATCAAACCTAACAGTTCAAAGTCATCTCTCGCATCCAGGTTTTCCTCTGTCAGGATCAAACCTGACAATTCAAGGTCATCTCTTACACCCTGGTTATCCTCTGCCGGGATCAAATACTACAGTAGTAAAAATCATGCATCTTAGTTTATTTCTCTTCCTGCCACTTCTACCGCATAAGATATTTCACAGAGACTTTTGATTGGGCAATCTTCTGCCACCGAATCCCTCTGTTACTTTGTATCTTTCATTTACAGCTTTTTACAATGCTTTGCTTTCCTGTGTGTCTTATGGGCACACGCGCACCTCATTTATTGGATACTGTTGCTTTCAAGTTTAATTTAACACAGACCAGCCTTTCATAAACTTACCGGTTGTGTTAATTCATTTTCTTCTTTCGCAACATTGATCAAGTCTGATACCACAACTATGGATGCACCTCCTCAATGCTGCCGTTCACCCCGGAGCATGGCTTGTACCCTTGAAAAACAAAATAGTTTTTCTTCTCTTTAGCTCGGCTTCCTTGAGCAACCTTCAAGGCCTTTGTAGGTAACAATCTCTTGTCGGGGTGTCCAAGGTTTCTCTGTCCCTCGGTTCCATCCGTCAGCCTGCCACTCTCCTCTGTCTGGTTTGTGGTTGCCCTGGAATAACTGCTCCTTCTCGTGCACTGCCTTGCTCCGAATGTTCAACCATAAAAAAAGTATCTGGACTTCAAGTCCCATAATGCAATGTTCTTATTTCACTCCCACTTCACCAGCTACCCTAAAACAGCATTCTGGTGGTTTTGGGAGCTGCATGTTTTAAATGGGATGTTTTCTGAGGTAAGGGTCTCAACACCTGTCCCTCAAAGGCTTGGGATGTAGTTACTGACCCAGGGGAGGAGCTCTGGGTTGCACTGCCAGGTAACCCTAGCTGTCCCTGGTTTGGCTCCCTGGAGACAGATCTCCCTCGTCATACTGCAGCCTTCCCTGTGCTCACAAGCTCAGTATTTTGGCAGTTCTTCCTCCAGGCCTTCCAGGGTTCCTGCAGCAGTAGTTCCTTCCTACTTGCCTCTGTGCTTCCTCTAGCATCTCCAGCTAACTGAACGTGTGCCTGTGTGTTCCACCTTTTATACTGGCCGGGAGAATTAACAGGAGTCAGGTGTGAGTAGTTGTCCAGCCCTGCCTAACTCTGCCTGACCTGGTTAACGGGAGAAGATGTAGATTGCCCAAAGGAATACATGGTACATTGATACCTATGGGTAATCTTCATAGCTCCAGTTTGCCTCTTCTTCGTCCCGGTGATTTTGGGAAAAAACTATGTGGCAGAATTCTGGGAGTTGTAGTGATGCCGAGTGGTGGTAGGTAAATTATAAAAAAATTGGTTAGAAGAAAGGGAACAATATTTGCGCTGTGAAAGATGGGATGACACATGTGTTCTCCTTTTGTTGGTTCTCCTACGCCTCCCTTTTGAGTTGGTACATGTCGAAATGGGAGTGGGGCAATGGTATAGGATTCAAAATGGTGTTTGATAGAAGAGGGAATGTCGGTTTGGGAGGTGTTATGGAAAGGGGGAAACCATGTCTCACCTTGGGACTCCTCCTACTTCTCTGGTCCACTCCCCGGGCCCAGACCCAACAGCAATAACCCTTCCCTAGTTGCCCCCAAACAGAATACCAAGAGGTCTGATAGGAGAAAGCGTTTGGGTTTTTCACAAGGCCCAGGTGCAGTGCCACAATTTGTGGTGAGGTTTATTCCATCTTCCTGTAGCTGGGAACGGCTCACAGATGCTGAAAGGCAGGGCAGGGGTGGCCTCAGGTGGGTATATGATATCTGGCAAGAGAGTACTGCTGTACCTCACATCTGCCCATGTCTAGTTGAAAATGTGCATCTTCCCAGGCTCGACTACACCATTGTACAATACATGTATATAAGTGTGTATACTCAGCATATAATACAGCATCTAGTGCTCTCCCACTTGATCGCTTTCTCTCATGCTCTTTTGCTTTCTCTAAACATGTCTCACATTTCCTTCGCAGTCTAGATCCTGCACACCCACAAGCCAGATTCACAAAAGGATGTGTACAAATGTCCGGCATGCTGCATGTTATGGCTTCTGGGGTCGCATAATTAAGACAGTGAGGAGGAGGCAGCCAGAGGCTGCAATAGGCATGATGGAGATGATGGAGGGATGGGGAGGGGTGCACACAGCAGTGGGGGATTAGGGAAAGGGACTGGGAGAGGGCCGGTTACTGCGGAATGTGACCTTTAGGTCTGGAATCCCTAAGGTTGGTCATTTGTAACGTGCTTCGGACATGGATCTGTCACATTTATGTTTCATTCCTTCTCTCTCTCTTTCTCTCTCTTTCTCTCTCTATCTCTGTCTCTATGTGGGCAAGAGCCGAGTTGTCAGGTGTGCATTTGCTGGCCCCACGCTTGACACAGCGGACAACAGCTTGACCAGTAAAAAAAACACATATTTTGAGTGAAAGAAAAGAGGAGGCTGCACATTTGTTGTGGTGCAAAGTAGAATGAGAGTAGCAGTGACACAGCTATTCCCATGGATGGTTGGGCCTGATATTAATCCCCCTGATGGCTGGGCCTGGTATTATTCCCCCAGATGGTTGGGCCTGATATTATTGCCCCTGATGGCTGGGCCTGGTATTATTCCCCCGGATGGCTGGGCCTGATATTATTCCCCCTGATGGCTGGGCCTAGTATTATTCCCCCTGATGGGCTGTGCCTTGCATTAGTCCCCCTGATGGCTGGGCCTGGTATTATTCCCCCTGATGGCTGGACCTGTTATCCCCCTGATGGCTGGGCCTGGTATTATTCTCCCTATGGCTGGACCTGATATTATTCACCCTGATGGCTGGGCCTGGTATTATTCCCCCTGATGGCTGGGCCTGGTATTATTCTACCTGATGCCTGGGCCTTGTGTTATTACCCCTGATGGTTGGGCCTGGTATTATACTACCTGATGGCTGGGCCTGGTATTATTCCCCCTGATGGCTGGGCCTGGTATTATTCCCCTTGATGGCTGGGCCTGGTATTATTCCCCTGATGGATGGGCCTGGTATCATTCCCCCTGATGGCTGGGCCTGGTATTATTCTACCTGATGGCTGGGCCTGGTATTAATCCCTCTGATGGGTGGACCTGGTATTATTCCCCCTGATGGCTGGGCCTGGTATTATTCTACCAGATGACTCGGCCTGGTATTAATCCCTCTGATGGCTGGACCTGGTATTATTCCCCCTGTTGGCTGGGCCTGGCATTATTCTACCTGATGGCTGAGCCTGGTATTATCACCCCTGATGGCTCGGCCTGGTATTATTCCCCCTGATGGCTGGACCTGGTATTAGCCCCCCTGATGGCTGGGCCTGGTATTATTCCACCTAATGGCTGGGCCTGGTATTATTCCCCCTGATGGCTGGGCCTGGCAATATTCACCCTGATGGCTGGACTACGTATTATTCCCCCTGATGGCTGGGTCTGGTATTATTCCCCCTGATGGCTGGGTCTGGTATTATTCCCCCTGATGGCTGTGCCAGCTATTATTCTACCTGATGGCTGGGCCCGGTATTATTCCCACTGATGGCTGGGCCTGGTATTATTCCACCTGATGGCTGGGCCCGGTATTATTCCCCCTGATGGCTGGGCCTGGTATTATTCCACCTGATGGCTGGGCCTGGTATTATTCCCCCTGATGGCTGGGTCTGGTATTATTCCCCCTGATGGCTGGGCCTGGTATTATTCCCCCTGATGGCTGGGTCTGGTATTATTCCCCCTGATGGCTGGGCCTGGTATTATTCCACCTGATGGCTGGGTCTGGTATTATTCACCCTGATGGCTGGGTCTGGTATTATTCCCCCTGATGGCTGGGTCTGGTATTATTCCCCCTGATGGCTGGGTCTGGTATTATTCCCCCTGATGGCTGGGCCTGGTATTATTCCACCTGATGGCTGGGTCTGGTATTATTCCCCCTGATGGCTGGGTCTGGTATTATTCCCCCTGATGGCTGGGTCTGGTATTATTCCACCTGATGGCTGGGCCTGGTATTATTCCCCCTGATGGCTGGGCCTGGTATTATTCCCCCTGATGGCTGGGCCTGGTATTATTCCACCTGATGGCTGGGTCTGGTATTATTCCCCCTGATGGCTGGGTCTGGTATTTTTCCCCCTGATGGCTTGGTCTGGTATTATTCCCCCTGATGGCTGGGCCTGGTATTATTCCACCTGATGGCTGGGCCTGGTATTAGTCCCCCTGATGGCTGGGCCTGGTATTATTCCACCTGATGGCTGGGTCTGGTATTATTCCCCCTGATGGCTGGGTCTGGTATTATTCCCCCTGATGGCTGGGCCTGGTATTATTCCCCCTGATGGCTGGGCCTGGTATTATTCCACCTGATGGCTGGGTCTGGTATTATTCCCCCTGATGGCTGGGTCTGGTATTATTCCACCTGATGGCTGGGTCTGGTATTATTCCCCCTGATGGCTGGGTCTTGTATTATTCCCCGTGATGGCTGGGCCTGGTATTTGGAGACATATATTCACATTACATGTGTTCTGCAGCAATGTCATCATCACAATGAGGACACATGGGACTTGGCACATGGGGGGGAGTCAAGAGTGATGTAATATGCTATGTAGGATGTGCTGGGTTGCTGACATATATATGTTAAAATGATTGTCATGCTATGAAAACATTAATCATGTGTTTCAGAACAAACCTCATTATAAAACACCTAGAGCAGCTATACAATTATTTTCTGATAGTAGTTTATCATTCCAAGATAAACAGTCTGATGCAGAAACTGGTCATTGTAGACTTGCAGGCAATGTAGATAAATATGAACCAAGAGTGTTCCTGGCTGCTTTACATAACATCAGCGAGAATTGCAAGCGAACATAATAATGACCACAGATATTTGTATTGGGCAAACGTGCATGTGAACTTTTGTTTTTATACGAACACTAACCCTTAACACTAAGGGTCTCAATTCTGCCCAACTCTATTAGCGTTACCGCCCAACCCTCTGACGGTATTACTGCCGGGTCACGGGTTGGGCGCGAACGTTAATTCCCCATTCCCCAGAATATTCAGCGCAATTAAAAGTGCACTAATAGGGCAACACTAATTACGCCCCGAAAATGGGAATTTTCCTGGCGCAAATGCAGCATGTTTTTTAACAGTGAACCATATATATTCTTTCTCACAGCCTAAGTTTTCAATTAGAACATCTGTCCTTCAGTTGTGCCTCAGGGCTGTCCTGCTTCCTGTTTGCAAAGATGTTTCCTCTCCCGTATGATAACACTCAGCACTACTGGTGGTTTACAGAGCTGCACCTACCCAGCAGTCCCCAAAGCACAAAAAATACAAAGCTTTAGTTGAAGGGATTTCAAGTCGATGATTTAATGATTAATGATTAATAATTGGGCACTGGGATGAGGAAGAGGAAGGAATGTATAATGTAAAATGGATGCTATGATAATGTGATTGGTTAATAGTGCGGAATCGGAATGAGGGATAAGTGAGGCAGTGATCAAAGCCTCACCTTAACCATGCAGGTGGTGGAGTTGCCCTAATCTTCCCTAAGTGGGTCCATTCTTCCCTCATACCCACCCAGTTTTACTCTTCCTTCGAGAGCCTGGTCAGCAAGCCGATCATCTCTCCCACCTCCTCCCTGACCATTGTCACTATCTACAGGCCACCTGTCTGTCTTTCCCATCCTGTTTTTCTTTAAATGGGGCTGATATCTCCTCCTCTCTCCTCAGATCCACCTGTAAACTCCTTCTCCTGGGTGACTTAAACATCCACCTTGAATCCTCATTAACGACATCCACTCTCTTATGTGACCTCTGCACCTCGCTCTCCCTCTCCTTTCTCTTCTCAGGTCCTTCCCACTTAGCTGGACACACTCTCAATGCCTTCATTCACACAGAACATTTGCTCTCCTCCCCACTCACCATCCCACTCTCCTGTTCAGACCAGGTTCTCCTCTCCTCTCACCTGGGTCCGCTCAGCAATCTGACCGCACCTCCCCCAGTCCTGCCAACCTCGTTCATGAACATCCATCCGATGAATTGAGTGTCAGCTGCTGCCTTCACATCTACCTTCATCCCCCTTCTGCTCCCCCTCCTCGCACTACAGACGCTACCTCTGACCCTGCTCTCAGCAACCTCCATCTTGCCATCAAAAATACCCTTGATACTTTTGCCCCCATTATGAGGATCCACCAGAATGATGCCTCCAAATGTAACACCTGGTACGACTCTGAATTTGCAGCCCTGAAACACAAGTGCAGATCTGCAGAATGGAAGTGGCAGACCTCAGGTTCACCCTCTGACAAACTGGTCTGTCACGTGCTCCAAAGGCAATGCTGACTCTCCATTTGCTTCAAGAAAGGGCCGCATCCAGGCTTGCATCTCTGGTGCATCTTACAACATAACTGAACTCTTTCAATTCTGCAAGGAACCAGCATACCTTTTCCGCAGTCTCCACCACTCCTCCTCCCTCCCAGACCATTTGCAACACACTGGCCACACACTTCACTGCAAAAACTCAACATCCGGAGCACTGTTGCTTCCCTTTCCCTCTCTGCTTCCCCTGCCCCCTGCCTCCTATGACCTTTCATCCTCCTTTGCCTTTCCCTCCTCCTTCTCTCCTATCTCACCTGATGAGGTCACCAGAGTTGTCTGCTCCATGAAGGTCTCCTCCAAACAGCTATCCCCCTGTTCCTCTAGAACCATTAATGAAAATATTGGCACTCTGGCCCCTGCACCTGCTGATTTCTGCAACCATTCTTTATCTACTGGATCATTCCCCTCTTCCTCCAAGCACTCCTTTGTGTGCTGCCTCCTGAAAAAACCTTCTTCAGACCCATCTTGTCTGGCTAACTACGGCCCCATCTCTACCTTTCGCTTCCTTGGAGAAGCTGGTCTTCCTTCAACTGACCCAACACACTGAACTTTTGGTTGCCTACACAACCATCAATCTGGAATCTGAGCATCAAGAGGCACAGAAACTGCGCTTTTGAAAAACTGCTTCCATCTTGTGATTCTAACTCTCCAGCTGTTCTCATTCTTCATCTCTCCTCTGCATTTAACATGGTTAACACTCCATCCTCATAAAACGGCTCCACAAAACCCTAGGTATCTCAGAGCGGGCACTGTACTGCTGACCTTGTTCCTCAATAACCGTACTTCAAAGGTTATTCTGGGCTTTTTCCCCTCACCCACCGCTATCTCCACCTGCAAAGTCCCCCAGACCCCCAATCTTTCTCCCTGGCTCTTTAATGTCTATCTTGCTGCGCTCGTACACCTAATGTTCACCTTCTCCCCTAACTTCCAGTGTTAGGAAGATGACACACAACTCTTCTTTAAACTTCCCTCTGATGCTCTCCTTACTTCCTCCATAATTCCTCAATGCCTAGCTGCCATATAGTCCTGGTGTGCCTCCAATGATCTCTGCCTCAATGCCAGCAAGACTGAGATCCTTCCCATTGGGACTCCTGCACCCTCTTTCTTCCCCTCACTCTGGCCACCCTCCATGGGCTCTCCCCTTCTCCTTCATCTGAAGCCACAAACCTTAGAGATATCTTCAACTCCTCTCCTTCTTTCCTCCCCCACATTCAGGACCTTGCCAAGAAGGCCCACTTTCAACTCTACCTCCTCAAGAGGAATCCTTCTTTCCTCACTTTCCCCCAGAAGCTCAATGTCTGTAGAGCTCTGGTTCTCTCCAGGTTAGACTACTGCAATAGCCACTTCCTTAATCTACCCTCTTCTTTTCTACAACCCCTCCAAATAATCCAGAATTGTGTTGTAAGACTCTCTACAGCCCTAAAATCTCTCCACTGGCTCCCGTTTGCTGCAAATTCAAATCCCTCTGCATCATCGATAAGGCTGTCTGGGGCTGCTTACCACACTATCTACAACTGACTCTCACTAAATACTTTCCCTCCAGATATTTACCCTCCTGCCACACTAACTCCCTATGTGTCAAGCACTTCTCTAAACAGTGAGTTGATGGCTGATCTCTTTCCTCAGCTGGCTTCCTGCTATCAAACAGCCTTCCCCCTCCTCTTCATCTTGAGCCGGATCTATTCAAATTCCAGAAGATCCTCAAGACCTTCCTTTTCACCTCCTCCTTGATGCTAAACCCCACAGTTGCTGAGATTGGTGTTCAGGGCCCTTATGTGTCCACCCAGTTTTCCGACCTCCCACACCCAATTGCATCATCCTCTGCCTGGTCCCAGCACTTCTTTAGGTGCCCATGTGCCTGTGCTATCACTGGTCTGCACCTAATTATTAATTGACAGTTGACCACTGTCATCAAGTGACTTCAGCTGCTTAATCCCTAGCACTTCCCTCCGGGGAACTCCTAGCATTTAATCCCCTCCCTCATCCCTTCTCTCTCTCTGCACTTGCACATTCTGAATGCTCACAAGGCCTGGTAGGACTGCCTCTATCTCTCATTGTTATATTTGCATTTCATTCCCATGCTCCCTCCCTGTTGCCCTGTGGGCGCTTTGAAACACAATTTACTTGATGTATAAGCACCTTACAAATGCACAATAAATAAATAAAAATAAAATAAAACATATTACTAATAGGGTACCTGGGCAAGGCATAAGGAGATAGGGTTAATGTAATTGATTATTAATGGGGACCAGGATGAGGATTAGGGAGACAGGGGAAATGTAATGGATTATTAATGGGGTATCGGGAAGACGAAAAGGGAGGTGGGACAATGCAAAGGATTACTACACGGTTGGGGAAGAGGGAGGTGGAGGTAATGTAATGGATACTAAGGGTGCACCATGAAGGGGAGGAGGGAGGCAGGGCTAATGTAATATTTAACTAATGGTGTACCAGAACAATATCACTTTCCCTATACAGGAGAATCCTTCCTAACCCTTGGCCCCCCACCATGTCTAGGAATAAGCACAACGTAACCATAGAAAACCTACTGCCACTACTACGGCCCATCACCAATTCACCCACTGATGACAAAGACCCTGTCCTTCTAGTGGAAAGGTATAACAATAGCTTGGGGCGAACAATAAACAAAATTGCTCCCCTAAAACTGCATAAAGCAAAAATAAACAACCAACCAAAATTACTGGTTTACAGCAGAACTAAAATCACTTTGCAACGATAAGAGGGCAGCTGAATCTATTTGAAGAAAAACTCCCTCCACCACCAACAAAGAGATTTTTGTCACTGCTGCCACAACCTACAAAACCGCCATTCGCAACACCAAAAGTGACATCTATAATAAAAGAATCCAGAATGCTAAGTCAAATATTAAGGAACTCTTTACTATACTTAGGGAACTAGAGTCACCGGCTCCTCCTGATGACACGTGCCTGAAAGACACCGCCTGGGGTGCAAATATACAGAAGGCCCTATCAGATAAAATAGCATTATTACAAACTAAAATTGAAACAAAAAAACTGTCTACCTACTAAGACCAACATCTCTGGATCCCACCTCCACCACAATCCACTATGTACACTGCATGAAAATGATAGTTTACCAATGTTCTCAGATTAGTAAACCATTGTGTAACCTCAACTTTGCAACAGTTTACACAGCTATTGTAAACATTTTGCAAACATAATGTCTACCTGCGGTTTACACAACATTTGCAGGAGTGTACACTATCTTTGCAAACATTTTACAGCAAATGTAAACTATGTGCAAAACCTTGTGTTTACAATGATTTGCTTGTTTATAAACCATACCCAACCTATGGTTTGAAAGGTTTACAAATGTTCTGTAAACCATTAACAAAAGATGTACATAGCTTACAACATTGTTGCATACCGTTTGTTTTAATTGCTGACAAAAATGTGTTAACCTTTCACACCATAATTTTGGTTAGGTTTACAAAAGAGCAAACATCGTAAATGTAAGGTATAGCATGCAGTTTACATTTTTCTAAAACATTGGCAAACAAGATGCAGACTCATTTAAATAGTGAGCAAACGTAAGTAAACACTAAGTTTGTGAAAGTTTTAAAGGAGCTTTGTAAACAGTTGCAAAATTGTGATTATTCAATGGTTTACAAATCTGAAAACATTGGCAAACTGTAATTTTTATTGGAACACAATGTTTTTTTGTTTTAACTTAAATTAACTGTCAAAGAGTGACATCATGCACACAAATGCTGAAGTGTCTGGTGGCAGACCTCTCTTTCATGTACTTAGCAGTACTTATAAGCCTTAAAAAACATAGAAGGAATTCTATTGATATGGAAGAAAAAAAGTACTGAATACAGAGGTTATGTGTTTATGGGGCTGCAGCATTCTCAGGTGTTACCAGATGTGATGATTCCCAGGATCTCATCACTTCTCCTCAGAGGGGAGACCTTCTCTGTGAGGCAAGGAGTGCGAGCCCACTGTACAATATTCTGCTAGCAGTGGTGGTAAGTGGGACCTTACAGGGAGAGACACCCCTCTTGGAGATAGGGACTCTCGTTCCCCTTCTCTTGAAATGATTGTCCTCACTGAAACCTGTATGTCTCCCTCTGATTCTGCTACACTTGCTGCCCTCAATTACCCTCTATATAACTTCAGCTACGCTCCCCGCCTCATGGGTAGGAGTGGTGGGGTGGCTCTATTTTCATATTTCAAAGTCCCTATCTCTGCTTCAACCCCATCCCCTACCAATTCTCCCTCATACACTAACTCTACTATCTCTCTACTTTATCTCTGGTAGGCCAATTCTTTGACCACCTCTCCCACTAATCGACTCACTCTCTCAAGATCAGTATCTCATTGTCTTAGACAACTTAAACCTTTACTCTCTCTCTCTGAGGCCCAATCAGTGACTTTTCCTCCCTTCTCCATCATCACTCTCTCTCTTCCATCCACTCCTTGCCCACCCACACTAACGGGAACTCCCTCAATCTTATTCTCAGCCAGCAGAATCTCTACTGCCCCCTCTCCATCTGACCACTCAATAGTCTTTGACTCTATCCTGACACCCTCCTCCTTCCCCCTGCCACCCTCTACGACTGATACTAAGCGCAAGTTTCCTGCCTCTGAACTCTCCATCTACCTCTCTGATCTAGAACACTTGCTTTCCTCATTTGCTAAACTCGCTTCCCAACCCCCAATGAAGCCTTCTCCAACTTCATCACTGGTCTTCAAGCTCCTCACTGTGTTCATTTCCCTCTATGCCCTTTCAGCCCTGAACCCTCCCTGTCATGACCATGGATCACACCTCTAACACGCAGCCTGAAAACAGCAATGCGAAAACAACTTTGACCAGGCAAAAATCTAGACTCACTGGTGATCTCCAAATCTACCTCTATGATCTTTCAATCTACTCCGTGGCTCTTGACACTGCCAAATGTGAATTCTACCACTCTCTTATTTCCTCTCAATCTTAACAACCTAGCCGCCTCTAAAAATCTCTATACTCTATTCTCTCGCCCTGTAAATCCTCCTCCTCTCTTCCATTCTCTCTGTTAATGATCTCGCTATCTACTTTGCTTCTAAAATATCTACCACATGAGTTACCCTCAAAAATGACCTCACCCCTATCCTCCACTTTCGCCACCATGTTCACCATCAACCCCACTGACACTGAAGAAATGTATGCACTTCCCCATGCAGCAAACCCTTCTTGTTCCCCCACTGACCCTCTCTCCCCTCAACTAATGAAACTTCTAACACTCCCTGTTTTCCTGTACCATACGTCCCTCTTCAATACTTCCCTTGACATGGCCACTTTGCCTTCATCTAACTAATCAGCCAGTGTTATCCCTGTTCTAAAACCCAGCCTTGACCCTAACAATCCTGTCCTCATTACTCCAAAATCCTGGAAAGAATTGTATTTAACTGATTCTCCAAATGTATGGATACACACAACCTTCTGGACCCACCTTCTGTCCTCACTGAAACCTGTATGTCTCCCTCTGATTCTGCTACACTTGCTGCCCTCAATTACCCTCTATATAACTTCAGCTACGCTCCCCGCCTCATGGGTAGGAGTGGTGGGGTGGCTCTATTTTCATATTTCAAAGTCCCTATCTCTGCTTCAACCCCATCCCCTACCAATTCTCCCTCATACACTAACTCTACTATCTCTCTACTTTATCTCTGGTAGGCCAATTCTTTGACCACCTCTCCCACTAATCGACTCACTCTCTCAAGATCAGTATCTCATTGTCTTAGACAACTTTAACCTTTACTCTCTCTCTCTGAGGCCCAATCAGTGACTTTTCCTCCCTTCTCCATCATCACTCTCTCTCTTCCATCCACTCCTTGCCCACCCACACTAACGGGAACTCCCTCAATCTTATTCTCAGCCAGCAGAATCTCTACTGCCCCCTCTACATCTGACCACTCAATAGTCTTTGACTCTATCCTGACACCCTCCTCCTTCCCCCTGCCACCCTCTACGACTGATACTAAGCGCACGTTTCCTGCCTCTGAACTCTCCATCTACCTCTCTGATCTAGAACACTTGCTTTCCTCATTTGCTAAACTCGCTTCCCAACCCCCAATGAAGCCTTCTCCAACTTCATCACTGGTCTTCAAGCTCCTCACTGTGATCATTTCCCTCTATGCCCTTTCAGCCCTGAACCCTCCCTGTCATGACCATGGATCACACCTCTAACACGCAGCCTGAAAACAGCAATGCGAAAACAACTTTGACCAGGCAAAAATCTAGACTCACTGGTGATCTCCAAATCTACCTCTATGATCTTTCAATCTACTCCTTGGCTCTTGACACTGCCAAATGTGAATTCTACCACTCTCTTATTTCCTCTCAATCTTAACAACCTAGCCGCCTCTAAAAATCTCTATACTCTATTCTCTCGCCCTGTAAATCCTCCTCCTCTCTTCCATTCTCTCTGTTAATGATCTCGCTATCTACTTTGCTTCTAAAATATCTACCACATGAGTTACCCTCAAAAATGACCTCACCCCTATCCTCCACTTTCGCCACCATGTTCACCATCAACCCCACTGACACTGAAGAAATGTATGCACTTCCCCATGCAGCAAACCCTTCTTGTTCCCCCACTGACCCTCTCTCCCCTCAACTAATGAAACTTCTAACACTCCCTGTTTTCCTGTACCATACGTCCCTCTTCAATACTTCCCTTGACATGGCCACTTTGCCTTCATCTAACTAATCAGCCAGTGTTATCCCTGTTCTAAAACCCAGCCTTGACCCTAACAATCCTGTCCTCATTACTCCAAAATCCTGGAAAGAATTGTATTTAACTGATTCTCCAAATGTATGGATACACACAACCTTCTGGACCCACTGCAACCTAGCTTCAGACCCCTCCACTCTACTGAAACATCCATTCTCAATGTAAACAATATAATTTCCTCCACTGGCCATGCCAACCTGTCGTCTGTCATTCTTCTTGACCTCTCTGCCGCCTTTGCTATTGTTGAACATTCTGACCTCCCAACCACACTGTCTATCCTTGGCACAAAAGATAAAGCTCTTGATTGGATATCCTCCTACCTTTCTCCCAGACACTTTCAAGTGTCCTGGAACAACCTCTCCCCCACACCAACCCCTATTGCTGTTGAGGTTTCCCACGGGTCACTCCTAGGCCCTTTTCTCTTCACCCTCTATACCGCTGCTCTCACTGCCCTCATCTCCTTCTACGGCTTCTCATATTAGTGTTTTGCTGATGACACCCAGATATTCTTTGATTTTCCCTCCCTATCTGACAAACTGAGAGACAACATCTCTCACTGTATCACCACCATACAATATTGGATGGCATCTAAATGACTCATGCTCAGCTCCACGAAAACCAAAGTTCTCTACTTCCCTACCAAATACATGATCCCCCACTCTCCTCCTCCCTTATTTTTCTCCCCTGACTACTGTCCTTACTCTCCTTCTGCTTCCAACCTTGGTGTTGTATTTGTCCCACCTCACATTTTTTTGTTCTTTATCTTGAAATCTTCTACGGCCAACCAGACTAAACCTCTTGAATAGCTGCAAAATGCACCATCTCCTTCCTTTCAACACTACCAAGCACCTAATAAATGCCATAGTCCTTCTAAAACTGATTACTGTGCTAGTCTGTGTTACGTCCTTCCCAACCATACTTTCTCTCCACTGAACAAAGTCCAAAACTTTGTTGTCCACACACTTTTGAACCTTCCTTGATTTACCTCTACCTTGTTTGCCCGCCACTAAATTGGTTGGTGAAACTTAGAGCCAAATACAAACATCTTCAAAACAATATATGGCTGTGCCCCTCCTTACCTAACTGCCAACCTCACCCTCTTCTCTCCCCCTGGCACTTTAAGATCATCCTTGGCCCACCTTCTGGACACCTCTCGAGCCCCTTGTGCTCCTTCTCATTTTTGATCCCTCTCTCTTCTCGCTCCTCTACTGAGGAATGTTTTTCCTCTCACGCTGTGTTCAATTACTTCTCTACCACTATTGAAATCTAACCTTAAAGCCCTTCTACTGTCAGAAGCCACAGTTCTAACACCTCTTCACCTATCCTGCCTCTCTCCTGACATTTCTACGCAATGGCCACTGTACTTCCCCCAGCCCCCTAAACCCCAAAGGTTGCACTTGGTCCGCTCTCCCTTTTCTGAATTTGATGTATTATGAGACAGACATGGTATCAAGAGAGACACAGATTCAAGATTGTTCATTTTAAAACCTTTATTTACTAAGGTTCCTGGGTTGGTGTAATGTCCGTATGGCCCTAACTAAAGGGATGGTTAAATGATGCTTCCAATGGCCGTCTCTATCTAATAGTACAAAATAAAAGTCTGTGTCTAAACCTATGCTTGCCCTCATCTTTACAAAAATGTGATAGGACGTCTTTTTGAAAAAGGAAAATAGCGATTGAACAAAAAGTGGGAAAGCAAGGTTGGTCTCAGGTGGTCTTCTCACTAGGTGCAGTTTGGTTAATATTACACAAATGAGTTCAATCAATAGGGGTGTTCGTAAGACCTCCATAGGGCCCTTGCTGTGATTTCAAATACCTTCAGTGTCTGAGTTCTTTGGGGTTTCCTTCCCCAAGGTTCAACTTATTGAAGTTCCAAACACCACAAAAGAAATGTACCAGAGTTCCTTTTGAAGCTTCTCGGGGTTCTCTTCTCCACGCTTCACTTTCACCTTGTTGCCTTTCTACTCTGGTTTCGAACTACACTAGCACCTTGCTAACAAAGAGAGTTTATTACCTTTTGTAAGTGGACATTTAGTGTTTAAGCTCCTCGATGGCTGCCTATCTTTGTTTTGCCTTGCAGAGGCCAAAAATCGTCTACTATGATGAGCTGCAGGTATTCACCCCTCACTCTTTTGTTTTATCTAAGATTTTTCCTCAAAATAAAACCAGAGGGACGGACTGATGGTTGGAACATATCTCTATTATAATGTATGCATGACAGGTGCCTCAGATGGGTTTTCCCATATTTAGTCAAGGGAGCCCCAAACATCATTTTGAAATGGCCTGCTACAAGCCCCCATGCATCTTAACCTGCTTTGTACTCACTCACATTGCCTGGGAAGCGTGTGGATGGCCACCCGGGCTGTGTGCAATATGTGCCTTTGGGGTTTAAGTGAGAGAATTATTAGGTCAACTGCCTTTGCCTAAACTGCCCGATTGTCCCTTGAAATCACATTTCAAGGGAACCCCTTGATTTCTCATTCCACATCAAAACCACATCAGACATTACGACAATATCACAACATTTTATCCTCATCAAAACCACACCCACATCACAACCACTATACTCTTCATTACTCCTAGTCCTGTTCTTGCTCGTCATAATACGTATAACCCACTGCCTATGGCCCAGTGGAGATGTCTGGGTCAATATGATTATGAGGTATGGAACTGCAGGCTTATGTGTGGGTGCAATAATGTACATGATGACTGATAGAAGCGGAACAACAAAAAAGATGGAAGAAGGGTCCTGCTAATGGAGGTGAGGCCTCAATGAGTAAGTACTGCAATGAGGAAGAACATGACTAGGAGTAATGAAGATTACGAGAAAGCCATTCTCACATTCACAGCCAAATCAGCACTGTTCGAATCCAGGACCAATGTTGGAGATGGACATTATTTACTGTGGGGTTCCCCAGTGACATGGGGGTTGTGAGGGGGTTTAAGGATGGTGTATATTGGGAGTTTAGTCCTACTTTTAAATGTGTGGCCAGTGGTTTTTTTTTAAACTAGCCACCATATGTGGTGGGTTTATGTGGTTGAGATATTGGGTGAGTCTGGGTGGTAAGAGGGTATTGGGTTGGGTTGCTTAGGTTTAATTATTTGGGATTTTATTGGCAAATAATATTTGCCAATGTTTTTTTTAAACAGGTCTTCAGTGGCTTTTCCAAAGCTTGTTTTAAAGAGGACTTCAGTGGCTTTAATAATGCTTGTTTGAAACAGGACATTAGTGGCTAGAGGGGCTGTACCAATGCTGGTTTTAAGCAGGACGTCAGTGGCTTCACCAATGCTTGTTTGAAAAAAGGACTTAGGTGCTGAGGAGTTTTTGTGGTGTAGCACTGAAGTGAGGTTCTTGGAGATGTTGGTGGTGAGGCCTTGGGGTGATTGTCAGGTTTCGGAGCCAGTCCCATGCCGATGGGATTTAATCTTACTCTACATAAAGCAACCCCCGGCCCCCCTGATAAATGACCAAAAGGGGTCACCGGTTTGAATGGAAGCTATGGAGGGGAGCAGGAAGGCATTGTTTAACATCTGTATCTTGTTCTGTCCAGGCAACGTCTGTGTAGGTCAGCCATGCATGTCGAGTCAACATAGTCCAATATTTTGCGGGAGAGGTGCGGGGAGCTGAAGCCCGGTCAGCTTAATGGTGTTGCGCCACTTCATGGGATTAACTTGTAAAATATCTTGCCTGAATAGGCTTGCTTAGCACACGTGCAAAGCATAAACTTGTAGGACAGCTAAAGCAAGGTAGCAAATACATAACAGAATATCGAGAACGTGACAAGATCAAAGACTGACCTTTCTTTACACATGCCTAACAGTGAAAGCTATTCACTTTAGTATTTGGAAGAATGCTGCCCAGACATGTTTCGACACGAAACATGAAGGGCCTCTTTTCTAATGTTGCATCTCACTTGGTTCCCAGTGCTGTGACTCTGCTTTATATAGTGTCTTCACTAGACCCTCATGATGCTGGCAGTCAGACGGCCGAAATCCAGGCCCACATGCACTTGCACGATCCAATGCAGCGGACCTTAAGATTCTCCATCGGTTCTCCCTTGTCTTCTCCCCTTAATTGCACTGGTAAAACTGCAGAATCACCGTCAGACCTATATGCTGTGTCTCAATTGTTAAATGTATATTATGCACTTATCTGTCTTAGAATTTCAAGCGCATTGAGCGACTTTTGTTTTTTTACATGTTCCCATCCTCGTTGAGTGCTTTGAAACACTTTCCGCTGTATAGGCGCTATACAAATAAACAATACAATAGATGGCCAGCCAGAAAAGCAAACATTTAAAGCCCCAGAATGAAATTAATGTAGAAAGGAATATATTTTCGTTTTATAAGACTGCTGATTAGCAACATGTGTGCTGTACCCCAGAGCATACAGACTAATCAAGGAGCAGTTGGACGAAGGAACAGAAGTGAAGGGTCAACCCAAGGATGTACTTTTATAAGTTACTCACCTACAAGAAATGAAAATACTAATTGCCAAAATGCATTTTTAGTAAATGCTTTTGTTCTAAAATATTATGTCTGGGTTATATGTATGTTTGTGTTATTGTGTTTTTGTGGGGAGTCAGCTTGTTTTGGGATTGTTTTGAAGGGGAATTCAGCTTGTTTTTTTACTCCTGACCTGGCAACACACCAACAGCAATGGCAGATCGAGCGAGGGTGGGCGCTGGCCTTGCATCAAAAAACAAGCCAAAGCAAGGTAAGGTGGCGGTGCACACTGTTTTGGGTGTTATTTGTGAGTGATGCTTTTGCTGTGCCCGCTGGCGATCTCTAGGACCCACACATGTTCATTTACGAGCTTCCCTCCGTCCCTGGAGAAAGTGGCTGTAACAGCTCTTCAAAGCGGCGGGCCCTTGTTTCTATACCCATGCATGCCACACTTGCAGGTGCTTCTTATCAAGGGGAAGTGTCTATTAGAACACTCTGGATATGGGGCTCTGCTGGGTTGTGGCGTTCCAGAGCAGGGTGCATGCAAAATACATTTCGGGTGCAAAGCGGTCCCTAGTAAAAAATAAATCCACTATATGGATTGTTTTGGGATTGCTTCTGGCTTGTTTTCAAACTGCAGATTTGTTTTTGCATTTATTCAGGATTTTGTGTGGCTTTTTCCAAGAATGGATTTATTTGTCTTGGGTTGGAGGATTTATTTTGGATTTTTACTGACTTGTTTCTCAGTAAAAACAATCCACTAATACTAATTGGCAGGCACATATTTTTACAGTATTTATTTTGGATTTATTCTGACTTTTTTCTCAGTAAAAACAATTCAGTGACACTAACTGGCAGGTGTACATTTTTACAGGATTTATTTTGGATGTTTTGACAAGCAAGAATTTTTTGGTCTTAAAGTGGTGGATTTTTTTGGATTTTTTTCAACTTGTTTCTCAATAAAAACCAATCCAGCAACACTACACATGTTTACCACATTTATTTTGGATTCCTTTACAAGCAAGAATAGATTGGAAGATTTATTTTGGATTGTTATTAACGTGTATCTATGTAAACACAATCCAGTAACATAGGCACGCATTTTTACTTCATTTAAATTTTGGAAAAATAATGTCCAACTAGTTTCAACGTTGGTTGCAGTTATTTAGCATTTTAATCTGGTAAAACATTTTGCAGGGTTTAGGTTTTATTTATTTTGCATTTTATTGGTGCAAATTAGGTCCACTGCACTTAACTAATTTCTCCAGTAAATAATGCCTAGTCGCTAACGTTTCGGGCAAACCAATTTGCATCAATGGGTAGAAGAAATGGCTAAAACCTCAGCCATCCCATTGGTAAGTATGTTTCAGCTGTGAAAACTCTATGCAGCTTGCCTCTAATCTCTCTTGCTAGACACTTGGCCTTTTTGGCACACACTCCCTGCACTTTCACACCAAGCACTCCCTGCAGTTTATCGTACACACTACCTAGGGATTTACCTGCTTGGAACGCTGACTACCTAAATACTGTCTCTCACAAGCCCTCCGCTCATCTGCCTCCAACCTTCTGCGAGTGAGATGGTTCTTCAAGCAGAGATTTGGAGTGAGATCCTTATCCTCAGCAGGTGCCTCCCTATGGAATAGTCCAGAAACAACAGGGACAGCTTATGAAGCTAGAGTGCACGGTACAACCCTGTTCGTCCTTTTAACTGTTAACAAAATAACATATGGTAGCACAAAAACAACGGTTTTATAGGAAAGAAGGTATTCAAGGTGCATCTGAAGTATGCAAAACAAATAAGTAAGTTAAAGTGCTCACACTCAAATACATGAAGAAGGAGGGCCACCTGGCTCGGCGTACCTTACCCTAAGGAAGAACACCCTGACCCTGGCGGGGGTGCCTATCCCTGGGTTACGCGTGATGTATCGCCTACTAAAAAGATATAGAGGAGAGTGCTGTCCCTCAACCTTCTATACTGGTGGCGGTGTCTGAAGACAGACACGAGCAGTCCAACAGGGACATCTAAAAGGTGGTAGACTCCAGCAGGTTGGGCAGCGTGCAACAAAACTGTAGATTAGATCTTGAGGCTGCTAAGTCTAATGCATGGATACAACCTGCGAAACAGGTCAACTGCTTATATTCCATCCAGAATGTACAACTTTAATGGTTCCCGTAGGTCACTATGGTTGGAATGTAAAACAGTACTGCTGGAGAAACCACCGGAGGGTGCAGTAAAACAAACACAGCCAAAGGGCTGTAGTGCTAAAAGGTGGCTCTTATAAAAAGGTGTAGCTCACTCTGTGAAGTTGAGTGTGCTACAGTAAACAATTTTTAGAAAATACAGTCTCTTTAGTTGGTGTGAGAGAGATCACAGGTAGGTCATGAGAGCCCTCATGACCGAAAGGGGTTGACCGGTTTCGATGGCGTGGGAGATTCAAGCCATCTTCTTCAGGACCGTGACTTGAAATGCAAACGAGTTTGCCAAATGTTCAGATAGATGCTGAACAAAGGGAGAGATGCTGGTGTCTCCTGTAGAGAGACAGAAGGGAGGGGGAGAGAGGGAGGGGCAATCAAACAATGAAAAAGAAGCACCAATGGTGTGCAAACATACGGGTGGTGCTTGTCATGCGTTGAGTAGAGCATGTCGGAGCAAAAAACTGCAACGGTCAGAGTTTGCAGGAAAAGTGGGGGTGCCTGGACACCTGTGAAGGGTCTCAACGCCAGGAGTGAGGGAAATCGGAAACAGGGGGGGGGGGCGGAGGGCTGTGATAGAGCGAGTCTCTGCAGGTGACTGGTGAGCTGCCGCCTGGGTGGTGGGGGGCAACGAGTATGCTGGTGTGAGAAGTAGTGCACTGCAGGGCAGGAAGGCAGTGAGCCTCTGTGTGGTCCACAATAGGGGGTGACATCCCAAATGGGTGCAAGTAGAGTGGAGGGGGCTGAACCTACCTCTTAGCCAAAGCCTCTGGGCCAATGTCCTTTCTGGGAGGCGAGGGATGACACTGGGTTGCTTACAGCATCGTGCTGGTGAGGGAGAATCAAATACCTGCACAATCAGGAGATAATGTGCCTGAAGGAAACAAAAAGACCACAGAATGTGGATAAAAATGGCTCAAAAACACATGGCTTTGTACGTTTGGGAATAGAGCCAAGGTGTCTGGAAGTGAGCCGTACCTGTTGAGGGGCAGCTGCTGGGCTCCGTGAAGTCCGTGTGCTGTATCGAGCTGGTACAGCTCGAGACTGGCGGTTTGTAGTGGAGAAAGGCCCATCGCCTATAAAAAGAAATGAGCAACGCGCTCGCGCTGGCTTCGGCGCCGGCGGCGTCGGCGTGACGCGGCTGGCTCCAAGGAAACGCCTCGAGCGTTCGGAGCCAGCGGAGGAAGCCCAAGCGCCTCTCGAAAGAGTGGCAGAGCGCGCTTCAGTTACGATTGATCGGGCGCTGGAGCCCGATCTCATGTGGAGGAGACTCGATAACTAGGAAAGGAGTGAAGGGAAGGGGGGGAAGAAGAAAGGGGGGAAAAAGAAAAAGGGGGAGAAAAAGGGGGGGAAAAATGGGAGGGGGGGTGGGGGGGAAGAAAAAAGAGAGTGAATGGGGAGGGAAAGGGGGAAAGAAAGGAAAGGGGTGGGCAACAAATGACACCAGGGGGACTCGAAAAAACGGGGGGAGGGGGGGTGTTTTTTGGGAATGGGGAAAAGGAGACCAGGGGCACATGTGATCATGACCAGATGGGAGGGTCAAGGGTCCTCATGAACCCTGGGCAGCATGAGGAGGGTAAACCTCATGGGAAGGATGGTATGTCCAGAGGAGTCAAAGTACTTGGAAGAGCAAAAGTAGAGACAAAGGAGCACTAATGCTGTGAGTAGGATTGGTTATTCAGGACAACACTGCTAGTTCGTGCCACTGGATTTGTTCATTCAAACCTTCTGAATAGGTATTGTGTCTATAAATCCACATCTGTTCTCTTTTGAAAAGCATATTGTGGTAGTTGCCGCCTCTGCGAGGCGGTGTGACTTTTTCAATGATAGTCCATTTGAACTGGTCCACAGTATGTCCTTTAGATGTAAAATGGGTCACCATGGGTGCAGTGAGTTTGTTCGTTCTTATGCATGATTTGTGTTCGGTCATGCGGGTTCGAACTGGCCTAATGATCATTCCAATGTACCTCAGGTTGCACGGGCAAGTGATCATATAGATGACGCCCTTGGTGTTGCAATTGGTGAATGTGTTCTGTGTCCATGGTGTTTTCCAACCAATTTCTATCTGCGTGGTTCTGGAGGTCTGAGCGCACATGGAGCAATTGCCACAGGGCGCATGTCCCTTGATGGATGGGGTATTCCAAAGGGTCCCCTGCGTGGGCTCATCCCAGGGATGGTAGAGGCGCCTGTGTTTAGAATAGGCCAAAGTCTTTTAACTTCCCGTTTAATTTTATTGAGCAGAGGTGAGAAACTAAATACTGCTGTGAAAGTGTTAGACTCACGTGGTTTAGTGTGTTGTTGTAAGTTAATGGAACGTGGAATGTTCCTAGCCCTTTTACAGGTGTCCTTAATAATCCTCCTAGGGTAACCTCTCTCGGCCAGTTGTGTTTTCAGTTGTTTGGATTGTCTGGTGTAGTCCAGAGTCTGTTTACACAGCCTCCGATAACGTAAGAACTGTCCAAAGGGGAGATTATCTCTGAGTGCCTTGGGGTGGTAGCTTGAGTAACAGAGCAAGGGGTTTCTGTCTGAATAGCCTTCCCGTCCCCTCCATCTTGAGCTTGACCTTCTTAAGTTCCTGCTAAACCCTAGCTCTCTGCTCTCCCCATATCTCCCGCCTCTTCCTTACAGCTTGCTAACTGGCCGCCTGGTGTACCTCTGCATCTCACAGATCCCGGGCACTCCTACCAGTCTTCTCTCGCACTTGCCTCAGGGCTCTACATCCATCCAACTTCAAGGCACTTAGAAATAACCTGAGAGAGTGGCTCTCTCTGCACTTACCCCAGTCTCCACCAATGGGTGCACTTGGACCTTCATCTCCCTGTTACCCTATATGCACTTGCACGATCCAAATGCCCATGGCTGAAGATCTAAACCTACACCTTCTGTCAGAGTGCATAAGGGACGATCAGGACTAGGGAATGGGGACTCCTTACATCCTTTTGTGTTTCGTATGCCTTTGTAGGCTTTGCTTACGTACAGGTTGTGACACTAATTGATTAGAAATGCAGCCTGCAATCACATAATGAACCCCCCGCGGCGCGGCAGCCAGCAAGGAGACAAATGCTTACAAATCCATTGGTGGATGTCAATGAAAGGGCTGCTCATGCTACTTTAGGGGGGGACTGGAAATAGATATGGATATGTGAAAACTCCTTGCATGTTTCCTCTAATCTCTCTTGTTACACACTTGGCCTTCTATTTGGTGCAGGTTCCCTGCACTCTTTCAACAAATTGGGAAACAGACACATATGGCTTTGTGCTCCTTTTTTCACTCACACAGCTCCATGAATATGTTTGGACCATCAGCGCACGTAGTACCACACTAATAAACTGCTATTATTACTGTGTGATCAGAGGAAGTAAACATGTATCTTTCAATGGGTATGCATAGCTAGGTGCAAGACATTTTATTGTTACAGTTATTGAGTTTGTCAATACATGTTTAAAACACTGCTTGCATGGCTTTGCCAATGCTTGCAGCTTATGTTTGTCTTTGGCAGTTAAACTAATAGGTTATTTTTTTTTTTTTTTTGGGGTGGTGTCTTAGTTTTACACAATATATTTCAACAACACAAACATTTTTGCAATCACATTTACCCAACCAAATGACCTATAATTAACCCCATTTAGGCTATATATTGGATTCCTTCCAACCCAGTCTTTCCTCTCTGCCTATCCTGTAACTGCGTACCTTCCCCAACCCAGTCTTTCCTCTCTGCTTATCCTGTAACAGTTTTCCTTCCCCAACCCAGTCTTTCCTCTCTGCCTATCATGTACCTGCTTGGAGGGGAGTCAGGACTTGGGGACAGGCCAATTTTCCTCAAAAACGCACTTTCTAAACTGCTGCTAAACTGAGCAATGAAGCTGATAGGGATATCTGCCTGAATTAAGGTAAGCACAAACGGCTGTTTTTTTTTTTTTTTGCTTTGTTTTTTAAATGAGCGTGGAGGTTGCCCTGCGTCCGACACACCATTAATGCGTGCAGTTCATTCCCTTTAATCTGCTATGCCTGTAATAGCAGACCAGCAGCACTGACTGTGGTAATTAGAGTTGGTCCGTGCTATTTTTTGTATCAGCGCCGGCATTAGCATGCGAGAACACGTGCTGAACCTGCACTGACCGTGTTAATTATTGTCGCAGACCGGCATTGCAATCCGCGCTGCTGCTATCCGGCACGCTATGTTTACAATTAAGAATCAGCAGACCACGGCATTGCCATTGCCTGCTTCCGACACTTTTTCTTGTAAAATGCACATTTTTTGTAATCAACGCCTGAGCGCAATCTGTATACATGCCGTACTAGGGAGTAGAATACAAAAAATATGAATTTTCCAAGAAAATGTGTAGGAAACGAGTTGCAGAAATACAAAGCTGCTTGAAGGGCCGGCTCTGCCATGATCTCTATCTTTGGTGCCCCTCTCTGCAGCCAGTGGCTGGAAATATTTACTGATCGAGCCAGGAAGGATCCCACTGCTGCTGTCTGCAACATCCTTTCACTCACTAGCTCGGGTGTATAATTTTTTTGAAACGCTATCATGGTTTTGTGTGTGTGAAGTGGCTACTCTGCCACACTGATTCTGCACACTTCTTGGTGTAATAAGTGTAACTTTGGACCGATCCCCCATATCACAATTTTTTTAGCATACCGTAAGGCAATAATGAATTTTACATTACATGAAGTTGCCATGAGTAGGGAAAGAGACAAATACCTTTGTGATGTGCAATGCATGGTCACTGTTATTTGTAGCAATACCATGACTGAGGCCTTTTTAGAATAGTGTACTCTGTAAACTAAATCACTTCCAGGGACCTTAAATTTAGTCTCAATAGGGAAAGCAAAATCAAAATGAATTTCCCATGATAAGACGCTTTAGGGAAAGGGTGAATTCAGGATTGGAATATAGTCTTGCTATTTAAGTATTTAACCACATATCTTCCCAGCTACCATTTGTCGACATGTTTGGGTTTTGATGGAGATGATTTGAAATGTATGCAAATCACATGATAAGCCACGCTGACAAACATATCCTTATAGAAGTAAGTGTAACACGAAAAAAAAGTGCAATTTCAGTTGCCCCATCCTTCTCCCCATTTTTACTGGAAAGGTACAACTACCATAAGGCAAAGTGGTTTCTGGCTGGAACTGGTTTCTTTCATCTGCTTCTCACTGGGAGTGAGATCCTGTTTCTACCCTCCTGGCCATCTGTTGTTCTCCTGCACATGTGGAGTTTGTGCCTGGCTGCTGACCATTCCATTAGGTAGGTGCACTTTCTGTGCATTACTGCACATCCTGGGGAATTATTGAACCTGAAAAATCGAAATTTGAAAAAAAAAGAAGAAAAAGAAAAAGAGAGGAAATTTGCATAATATTGTTGGAAAGGACTGTTTTATTTAGCGTTTTCATCGTGCAGCCATTTTTTTGAGCTTTTTAATACCTGGAGCTGCGTTGCTATTTTGAAAGCACTAGTTTTTTTCCTCCTATTGCTGCTTATTTGACTGTTTTTGGCCCTTCCAAGATGGCGCCGTGGTTTTCTTTGTTGTGTAGACAGGCTGTGCTGAATCACCTCTCCCTGTGTTCCACTCCCATTGGTTGCTGAGAGTTTTCTTCCATCCAATCAGGGACCGGCAGGCTTCAGCCGGCCCTCTCAGCAAAGGCCCACTTCAAAGGCACCTGTCTGCTCCCTGTCCGCTTCCAGAATGCTAATTGGGGTCCTCCCTGCACCTTAACCACAATGATGCGGCCACCTCTCTCCTCTAAGAAATCCAGACTGCCTTGACTTTGCCACCTCCAGAACTATGGGTTAGCTCCCTCCTTATGGACTCACTTCTACTGCCTTTGACTATCACTGTTCTTTCTGCTTGTTGCTCCCATGTTGTCATCTTGCTGCACAGTGCTTCCTAAACCCTTTGCCAACATCTGATTCCAAGATTGAAAAAGTCAAATATTGCTGTTTTTGCTTTGCTCTTAACAGTCAAATCTTGCTGTTTCTGCTTTGTGCTAAAAAGTCAAATCTTGCTGTTTCTGCTTTGTGCTAAAAAGTCAAATATTGCTGTTTTTGCTTTGCTCTTAAAAGTCAAATCTTGCTGTTTCTGCTTTGGTATAAAAAGTCAAATCGTGCTGTTTCTGCTTTGTGCTAAAAAGTCAAATCTTGCTGTTTTTGCTTTGCTCTTAAAAGTCAAATCTTGCTGTTTCTGCTTTGTGCTAAAAAGTCAAATCTTGCTGTTTTTGCTTTGCTCTTAAAAGTCAAATCTTGCTGTTTCTGCTTTGTGCTAAAAAGTCACATCTTGCTGTTTCTGCATTGTGCTAAAAAGTCAAATCTTGCTGTTTTTTCTTTGCTCTTAAAAGTCAAATCTTGCTGTTTCTGCTTTGCGCTAAAAAGTTGAATCTTGATGTTTCTGCTTTGTGCTAAAAAGTCAAACCTACTGCTTTTGCTTTGATCTTAAAAGTCAAATCTTGCTGTTTCTGCTTTGTGCTAAAAAATCAAATCTGCTGTTTTTGCTTAGCTCTTAAAAGTCAAATCTTGCTGTTTCTGCTTTGTGCTAAAAAGTCAAATCTTGCGGTTTTTGTTTTGCTCTTAAAAGTCAACTCTTGCTGTTTCTGCTTTGTGCTAAAAAGTCAAATCTTGCTGTTTTGCTTTGCTCTTAAAAGTCAAATATTGCTGTTTTTGCTTTGCTCTTAAAAGTCAAATCTTGCTGTTTTTGCTTTGCCCTTAAAAGTCATATCATGCTGCCCAGTGCGAAATTCTCTGTATTTTGTTTGTATACTGTTTCTTCTCTGTAACTTGCCAGCCCAGTGACCTCACCACTCTTTTTTTGTCTTACACCTACCTGCCTTAGCCCCCCAGGTATCTCCATCCTCTCCTTATTTCCACCCCAATGGTGCTTTCTGTTTCTCCTATCTTCTCCAACTGCTTCTCCATTGACTATCCTTCCCTTCTCACTAAGTCGGGTAGGAAGAAGTTCAAAAAGGATACTTTGGCCTCTAATCCTGGTCTTCCTATCGCCGACACCTACTCCAATGCTTCCGCCAGACAGACCCTTACCGACATCCTCTTTGTCGTTCCTTCACCAGATCTATGGACTCCTCATATGGTCTCTGTGCTCTGCCCTATATCCTCCTCTCCCATTAATGGTGGCACTCGCTGGCAAGTTCTCATGGCATCCTTCAACTCCTCTAAAGTCATCATTAATGTCTACCTAAATGGCACTGTCATGGTCCAAGGCCCTCAGACCAATCTCCTCCTCTTTGATAGGCACTTCCCTCGCCTCATCAATTTCCTCTCATCTCCTTCTGTCCCCTCCTCTTCCCCCTTGGCTACCTTGCCCTCTCTCTCCTTCTCCTCTCCCCCTGCTAGGGCTCTTTCTCCTCCGCAGGGCATACCTCTGATCTGTAGCCCTCCCCGGAAGGTCTTTAAGGCTGGCAAACACTCCGCTGACATCTGCCACCTCCTTGAAGAACTAGACCTTGATGTCCTTGGTTTTACGGCCAGCTCTGTTACGAGCTTTGACACACTCCTCCCTGATGGCTACAAGATCCTCTCAGCACCCAGATCCTCCCGGTCCGGTGGGGGGGTAGCCCTGATCTTTCCTGAGTGGATTCCTGCCTCTATCATTCCCACTCAGACCTACTTCTCTTTTGAATGCCTTGTCTGTAGGCTTTTTCTCGCCTACCCATTCTCTTACTGTGGTTACCATCTACCGGCTACCTGGTCAAATCACCTAATTTCTCTCTGAGTGGGCAGACCTCTCCTCCTCCCTCCTGGCCTCTACCACTCAACTCCTCCTCCTTGGTGACCTAAATATACATTTAGACTTTCCTTGTTCCCCCTCTGTACTCTTCTGTGACCTCTGCGACTCCCTCTCCCTGTCCATCCTCCCCTCTGGCCCGACTCACTCTGCAGGGCACACACTCAATGTCTTGATCTCCTCTGTCCTCCCCCTCTCCATCCCTCTGACCACTCTTCTCTCCTGGAGTGATCACTCCCTCCTCTCATCTCATCTCTCCCTCTCTTCCCCCCAAGCCAAGCCTACCCCAACACTGAGACCTACCTTCTCGGACATTAGGCCCATGAAGCGTGTGTCAGTTGAGGCTTTTGCCGCCACTTTCTCTCCCCCCCTCCACCTTTGGCTGTCTCTCATCCTGATACAGCCCTGTCTCTGGTCGACTCTTCAATTTCTGATACGCTTGATGTTCTTGCCCCTGTCATGGGGATCCGTTTGAAGTCCAAAGCCAAGTGCAATTCCTGGTATGACTCTGACCTAGCTAAACTTAAACGTAAGTGTAGGGCAGCTAAGAGGAAATGGAGGACGTCCTGTTCATCCTCTGACAAACTGGCCTGTCGCCTGCTACAAAGGCAATACCGACTCTCTGTCCTCACCAAGAAGAGAGTCCACATTCTAGCTTGTGTCTCTGCAGCATCTAACAACTCAGCCAAACTCTTTAAAATCTGCAAGGAGCTGGCAAACCCTGCTGCAGTCTCTACCCCTCCTGTTGCCTCCCAGGCTCTTTGCAATGCCCTTGCCTCTCACTTCATTTCAGAAACCCAGGACATCCTGTCCAGCCTCTCCACCCACACTCCTCCTCTTCCTTCTCCATCTGTGCTTGCTGACCCTCCTTTAGCCACCCTACCACCATCCTTCTCGTCCTTTCCTCTTTTCACCCCTGACAAGGTTGCTAGACAAGTCCGATCTATGAAAGCCTATTCAAACGAGGTTCATCCCTGTTCCTCTAAAACAATCAAGGGCCACATTGACAACCTCGCTCCGGCCCTTGCTGATTTTTGCAACCACTCCTTTGCCTCTGGATCCTTCCCCTCCCCTCAGAAGCACTCCTTTGTGCATCCTCTTCTCAAGAAACCCACAGCTGATCCTTCTTGTCCAGCTAACTATCGCCCAATTTCCATTACGCCCTTTCTTGGCAAACTCCTGGAAAGGTTGGCCATCTCTCAACTTAACCTTCATTCCAATTCTGTTGGCTGTCTCCATGACCACCAGTCTGGCTTCAGAGCTGCCAGAAGCACGGAAACTGCCCTCACAGGTCCAACTTGGGTCCTTCCTTTCATCTATTCTTCCTCTCTACCTGTGGTGTTCACCAGGGGTCTAACCTCTTGCCCTGGCTTTTCAACCAATACCTGACAACTCTCGCCTACTGCATTGCCATTTCTGCTAAAATTTCCAGTGCTACGCTGAGGACACAACTAATTTTCCGGATGCCCTCTGCCACATCCTCTCCCTTTCTCATCTCTGATTACCTCACTGCCATTCAAGATTGGTGTGCCGCCAATGATCTTTGTCTGAATGCCAGCAAGACGGAGATCCTCCTCATCGGCACACCTTCACCATCCTTTCCCCTCACTCTCTGGCCGGCCTCCCTTGGCCCTCCGCCTACCCCCACCTGCGAGGCTAAGAACCTTGGGGTCATCTTTGACTCCACCCTTTCCTTCTCCGCCCACATCTCTGAGGTCTCTAAAAAGTCAAATTTCCGACTGCACCTCCTCAGAGGTACTCTGCCTTTCCTCTCCTTCCCCCAGAAGCTCATGGGATCTCAAGCTCTGGTTCTCTCTAGCTTGGACTATTGTAACAGCATCTTTCTAAATCTACCTGCCTCTTCTCTCCGCCCTCTGCAACTAATCCAGAACAGGACTGCAAGACTTGTCTTTGGCCTCAAGCCCTGGGATCGTATCTCTCCAGCTCTGAAATCTCTTCACTGGCTCCCAGTGGATGCAAGGATTGTTACGCTCACCTGACTCCCACGGAGGCGCAGGTCTGGTTTGGAGTGTTGTTGCTTCTTCTATGGTGAAGCGCAGGACCCGGAAGATGGACTGGACCGGACTTTCGAATCTGGCTTGTCTGGCTCGCAGGAATATCTTTCTGTATGTGCAAAGGGAGTATTAACAATCTGCGGGAGAAAGTATAAGCCTCCCGCTCCCTTCTCACCCCTCTACGAAACCCTCCTGGGACCCCCACGTGAAGTCTCACCTTAGGGTTTGAAAGGTTGAGCTCTCCATCCTGCTTCTCATGCAGGGGCGCGTTGTATCCAGTTACTTCACTGGGATTTTGATTGTAGAGGGTTCAAGTTTTGTCTTCCCGGTATAGTACCGTAAGGATTCTGTTAATGAGTATGATTCCGCAATAATAATTGTTCGTTGTCTCTTTTTCAGGTGCGGAAACTATTCCGAGAAGAGCTGTGGAACCGAAGAATGAGACTCTGGTCAGCTTGATGAGAGTTCTCTCAGTGTCCTTGTATCAATGCGCTCACTAACGCTGATGTCTTTTTTCCCCATAGGGGCCGGGGTCCTGAAATGCCTGGATGCGCACCGACCCGAAACAAAGATCAATCCAGAAGAAATCAGGTAAGTCTTTAATGGGCGTTTGGGTAATGCCTTTTCATGCGCCCACTAACGCTGATGTCTCTTTTTCCCCTTAGGGGCCGGGGTCCGGAAATGCCAGGATGCGGCACCGACCCGAAATGAAGTTGGAATAACCCAACAGGTAAGCTTTAAAATGGAAATTAAGGTTTCCTTGTTTTCTTTCCCCTCTCACCTTTATTCTTGTCTTTTTCTCCCTAGGCGCGGTGATGTGGCTGCGAGTCCAGATGTCGCCGTAGAACGTGGTGGTACCTTGTACAGGTGAGTGAGATGCGGCGCTGCAGCGATCGTTGCGATGTGCTTTTAAATGGATGTCTTCCTTTTCAGGACCGTCAGCGAGATGTCTCCGGAATGCGGATTTAGCAGGTAAGGACTCTTCTTTACCCTTTTTTCTTCTCTTCTCCCTTTGCAGGTGTTCCAGGATGCTGGCAGGAGTGGCAGAAGACAGAATGCAGGAGCAAACACGGTGAGCGTCCAGCTGCTAGATGCAGAACAACGCGAAGCGTGAGTTGCTGCTTGGGCGTGGCTTAAATAGCCTTCAAAGTAGTTCCAGGTATGTATCCTTCCTCTCAGGTATGTATTCCTCCCCTGACCACACCCATGTGGTAAAGTAGTTCCAAAGATAAAGTAGTCCCATTCAGGCCTCAGAAGGCCTGGATGTTGCAGCATGGTCTGCATCAGGTAAGTTAACACTAAGCACCTTTAACACAAAGTCCCCTTTTATGAGCCTGGCGCTTATGGCGCCAGGACTGTGGCCCGATATGAGCCTGGCGCCAAAGGCGCCAGGACTGAGTCCAAAGAGCCCCTACTGGAGGCTGTTGTGACTTCCCTTGAAGACATGATGTCTGCCTCTGGGGTAGCTGGGTCTTGTCTGGCACCTTGGAGGTAGGCATCATGACAAGGATTAAATTCAAAACCCTATGCATTGTCCACAAGGCTTTCTGGGGCATGGGTCCAAAATACCTTCAGCTATCCCTCCGCAAATACCTCCCCTCTCGAGCTCTTCGCTCCTCTACCTCTAACTCACCCAGGGTCAGTCGTTTTTATAAGAAACAAGCCTGGGGGTAGATCACTGTCTTCGGCTAGGGCCTCCCTCTGGAACAGCCTCCCTGCCACTCTAAAACTTGAGGAGAACCATCTCCGATTCCGGAAGCACCTTTAGACCTTCCTCTTTTCTTCTGCCTTCGCTCCCCCTCTCCCCTGCTGATCTGTTCTCTCTTGGCACCGTGCACCTGGCCACCCTCTGTCTTTTGGGCCCTGGTACCTGCTCATCCTGTCACCCTCCCGCACTCCCTCCCGGCCACCCCTTGCACTGGGGTCTGTATCTGTCCCCATACAGCCCCCCTTTTTCATCCTGTTCTTATCGGACCTACCCTGTCTGCTGCCTTACACCTAGCACTTGCAAATTGCTGGCTGCATTACCACTGTTTGTTGCCTTTATTATTTATTTATTGTTATTTATCTGTTTCTCCTCTGCTTCGCACTTTCCACCTCTCCCCCCTTCCATGCACTTTTCCCCTCCCCCCTCCCATGCACTTGCACGTTCTCAATGTCACTGGGCCTAGTAAGATCGCTGTTTTTTTCTCCCCTGTTCCCGTCCCTTGCCTTGTCGCGCTCTGAAACACTTGTGTACGAGCGCGATAGAAATAAAATATCAATCAATCAAATATCAATGAATCAATCCATTGGGTTTGCAAATGTGCTTTCAAGACATATAACAAAATGTATTTTGTGATAATAAGGTCACCTACCTTTACAGAGGTGTGAAGCTGGTTAACAAAGTGCATTTAATTTAACTGTGCTGCTCATAACAAAGGGTGTTTAAAAAAAAAGAGTTTTAATGAGGAGAGTGGGTGAAATGTGCTGGGTAAGCAGCAGATTATAGTAAAATAATGTTTTTGTAACACTCTGTGATGTATAGTTATGCTATTCCGTTAAATTTCTTACTTTTGAGACCTAACCACAGCATTTTAAGTGTGCGCTCTTTCTTTCTGGTTATTCCGATGGGAGTCGGCTTGTTTTGGGCTTGTTTTTGTGGGGCATTCAGCTTTTTTATCTCGGACCTGGCAATGCAGCAGCAATGGCGGCGGAAGCAGATATGGTGGCTGTGCTCCTGGTGTGCATGAAAAACAGGATGAATACCACAGAAAAGGTAGGTGCGCGTGTGTGTTTTAGGGCACTCTAATTCCTGTCAGCGTGAGTGTTTTGCCACCTACCCAGGGGATCTCTCTTCGGACTGGAGCATGCCACGAATATGGAGGGGATACGCGGGAAAAGAAGCCGACATTCACACCAGCTGAATCTCAGACAGGCAGAGAATGAAGGAGGCTCTCACTGCCTGAGGCCCGAGGGATTGACTAGCCGAGGAACGGAGGGAGGGTGAGAGAGGAACTTGGGATGTGAGGCGAGTGCACAGAGTAGTATGATGATGGCTTGAGGTTGCACCCCCCAACTCGGTGTTAACGATTGGGACCATGTTGATTTATGAGGCATATTGAGCTGCCTTTGATGCTGCAAGTCCTTGCAGCAAAGACCGTTGCCGTCTTCAGGCGTGTGTGAAGCATGAAAGCTTCAAAACCATATCTGGTTGCTAGTGAGCAATTAGCCACTTGTCCACTGTTATATAAGCCACTTTTGCAGGCTAGGACGGTGTGGCCACGTCATGTTACTATGTGCTTCGCAGCTGCATCTCCCACTCATCTTCCGCTATTATTTCTGGATAATTTTTGTTCTTAACGGCCTGTTAGATTTAGACTTGTTCATGTTTCTGCTTGCCTAGGCTGTAGTGTAGAATGTACTATGTCATTACTTTATGATGTCATTGTGTTCCTATTTATTTAGTTGTTTACTCCTGATCAATGTTCCAGAAGTGACAGAAGTTCCAGTTCAGTTGGAGCTAGCATTAGCTAAGAGGCAGTGCTTGCTGCTCGTTGCCATTTACTCAATAAAGCTCATTTTACTGATTACTCTGACTCCGCGTGAATCCTTCACTGGCGACGAGGATTTTTGGTCCAAACATGCTGCGCTCTGGAGGTTCCTGATCCCGTTCCCTGTGCCACTGCCTATGTGAGCGAACGGGAGAAGGAAGGAAGAGCGGAGAGAAAGAGGCCCTGAGCAGCAGGCACTCCAACCCCTCGGGGACAGCGGGCGGGGTGCGCAAAAGCCATTTGGGAGGAGGGGCTCGCGCTTGCATGCCCATGACTGCACGTGGCCCACTTGCGTAATTTCATTGAGAGCAGCTGAATGCCATGCCTCTAGGGGAAAAAGGGGCCTACATTCACTCAGCTCCAGAGCCTCACGGCCGAGCATTGTGACGTCGGCAGCCTGGCAACCATTGTTTACAAGTGGAAAAGCTTTGTGTACAGCTGAAGGAGGCCGCAAATTACCTCATAAAGGCAGTGCTTCACTTAAAGGCTGCAGGACACACACCTTTGATGGATTCTGTTATCTGTGACAGTCAATAGATGAAATAAACTCTTCTTTTTAGTAGCTGTTGAGCATTGTATTCCTGATTTCTGCTACAACTCTCCTATTTGTAAAGACTACACACTAGAGACATATACCCTGTCAACTAGCGAGACAGAGGTGAAGGCTGCAGCCATCCCGCCACCTGCATCTTTTCTTGCCGAATTAGGCTGTCCTCACATCAGATGGGACAGATGGAAAGGCATATTTGAGAATTATGTTGTGGCCATTATTAGAGACAGGTTCAGTGCAGTAAGGAAGAAAGCCCTATTGCTGCATAATTTTGGACCAGAAGGGTACATTTGATGGCCTTCCAAGAAGTCAGGGGGAGATTGCAGGAGAAACAGATGATTACTCAGTGGCTATCAAGCAGATAGAGGAATATTTTGAGCCAAAGAAAAACGTCACATTCAAATGCCACAAGTTCTTTCAACGGGTTCAAGAAACATCAGAGTCAGTTGAGTCATATATTGCATCCCTCAGAACATTGAGCCACACGTGTGACTTTGAGACTTTAACTGATTCCTTGATAAGAGACCAGTAAGTGAAGTGTACCAACAGTATGAGGGTGCAAGAAAAGTTATTGGCTAAAGATGTTACCCTGGAACAGGCGATTGAACTTGCTTGTAGCATTGAACAGACCACACAGTATATAAAAGAGATGAAAGTCGACAAACAGATGTTACAAGCCGTGTGTGCAGTTGACCAAGGAAGAAGTCGTCTGCTTCGACAAACAGAAAAGAGGGGTGGAACCAAAGGTGTACCAACTGTGGTGGTCCCAAGAATGGGCCCAATTTCCCCACTTGTTCAGCTAGGTTTGCAGATTGCTTTAAATGCAAACACAAAGGTCCCTTTGCAAATGTGTGTAGGGAATTCTATATTAATGTGTTGGAGCAGCGGGAATAGAGTGGTGAGGTGATGAGCCGATCAAGTACAAGTATGCAGAGTGCGGCACGCATTCAGGAAGCAACACAGAGACATGTCTTTCAAATTTCAGGTGTGTCAGGAGAACAGAGTAGACCAGTTGATGAGTTTACAGTTGATGGGTCCTCTTTAAAGATGAAAGTCGACACAGCATAACCATGGACCATTATATCCATTGATACCTTGAAGAGCAAGTTAGGAAAGGAGCTGAATGTTCTGAAGCCAGCCAAAGTACAGTAGTGTAGATATGGTGAATCCACCATTGAATTGGTGGGACAATTCCAAGGTCAAGTATCATACAAAGGCAGGGGGTGCACGGCGGACATTCTTGTAGCTTGAAAGGGTGCCTCACTACTTGGCTGGTAGAAGCAGAGAAAACTGGGATTGCGGATACAAGCAAGTGCTTTAGATCCAGTTACCATAGCAGAAATGGATGACAGATGGACAAGGGAATTTGCTGAAGTCTTCACGGATAAACTGGGAAAGCTAAAGGATTTCGAACACAACATCAAGCTTAAAATGAATGCCCAGCCAGTAATACATAAAGTGAAACCTGCAGGTTCGTGAAGAATTGAGGGACCTGGCTCAGAAGGGGGTGATTGATTGCAGAGGTGGTACAGAATGGCTTTCTCCTATTGTTCTTGTGACCAAGAGTAATGGGAAACTGAGACTTTGTGTGGATCTCAGAGGGTTGAACAAGTACATTCTCGTAGAAAGACACCCACTCCCCATCATAGCAGAGTCATTGGTCACACTAGGAGAGCCCAAATGGTTTTCAGGGATTGACTTGTCTGTTGCGTACCACGAAGTACTTCTGTCAAAGGGATGTCAACACTTAACAAAGTTAATTACACCAGAAGGGATATTTAAGTTTCTTTGCATGCCTTTTGGTTTGGCTTCGGCCTCTTCGGTCTTTCAAAAAGTGATTGAAGAAGTTCTGAAAGGCATAGTGAGTGTGGCAGTATTTCAGGATGACATTTTGGTATATGCTGATAATGAGAATTAACATGACCAGGTGCTGAGATGCGTGTTGGTAAGATTGAGAGAGGCAGGGCTCATAGTGCAAAGGAGTAAATGCAAGAATGGTGTCAGAGAAGTGGAGTATCTGGGACATAACATTTCCAGTCATGGTGTATAACCTAAGAGCACATTGGTGGAGAGCATGTGTAAGGCCACATCACCGGTTGACATAGATCAATTAAGATCCTTTATGTGATTAGCAGAATTTAACCTCAAATTTCTGAACAAGTTTGCTTTCATTTTGACTCCATTAAGAAATCTGCTTAAGAAAGGTGTCAATTTCAAATGGTCTGAGGATTGTCAAATAGCTTTTGAGACCATAAAGGAGGGCATTGCAAGGGCTCCATCGCTGGGTGGTTTTGTATCAGGGAGAAGGACCACATTATCAGTGAGTGCAAGTCTTTTAGGTTTGGGTGCCACATTGTCTCATTTTGATTCGGGAAAAATGGAGCACATTATAGCGTTTGCTTTAAGACCATTAGGGGGGGCAGAAAAAACTGATTCTGTAATAGAGAGAGAAGCGCTAGCAGTGTTAGCAGTGTTTTGGGCAATACTTAATTTTACATTTTTTCTATGGGGCCAAGAATGTCAATTAAAAACAGACCATAAACCTTTAGTCCAACTCATGAGTATCTCTGACTGGGCTAAGGGTTCACCCAAAATTGCTAGGTAGATGGTGGGGTTACTGGGCTACAACTTTAGAATGAGTTATATACCTGGTAGGGAGAATGTGGTTGCTGACTGCCTGTCTAGACTTCTGGTGGAGAAAGAGAACATGATTGATCTTACCAGAGAAAATCTGGAAAGGCATTACGATAGATACTATGAGGTGAAATTGGAATTAAGTCTATCCGAGGATGGCTGTAGATTTAGGAGGGGAGCAAAGGTTATACCTCCTTCTGACATTAGGGCCCGATTGGTCATTCTAGCTCACCAAGCTCATTTGGGCATGGGTGGCACCAAGAGACTGTTAAGACAGTCATTTTGGTGGCCTGGCATGGATAACGAAGTTGAGAAAAAAGTTTGGTCTTGTAGGGAATGCGAAAAAAGTGATAAAGGGAAGATTGTGCGATAAATACCTCTTTCTCCAGTGCAAGTACCCAGTGAACCATGGGAAAAGGTAGCTGTTGATTTGGTGGGGCCTCTACAAGGACTAGGTGATGGATATACATTTTTCGTGGTCATGGTGGATTATCATACCAAATGGTTGGTGTGGAGAGCACTTAGGGAGGCCACCACCACGGAAATTATTTCATTTTTTGAGGACATATTTTTCAGGGAAGGATTTCCTACAGAAATAATCACTGACAGTGAAGTATAGTTTTGCTCTGACAGGATGAAAGCATTTTTAGGGAGGTTTGGAATTAAACATCTCCGTACTGCACTGTATCTTCCCAGGACCTATGGATTGGTCGAGAGAGCCAACAGGTTCATTAAAGGGGGGATTCAGCTAGCTTTCAGTTCAGGGTTGGAGTGGAGCAATGTTCTCAAGGGAATGGTGCGGGGTTACTGTTTGACTCCTCATTCTATCCCATCTCTGCCTGGGATGGTTGAAGATGGCAGGTTGTGTGGAAGTGGATCATCAGGAAGTTATGAGGGTGGTATTGGAGGCACAAAATGAGTACAAACAGAGGGTTGGAGATGACTCTAGGTTTAAGAAGGTGGAATATGAGGTGGGGGCCTTGGTTTTGATAAAGAATCCTTGTGTTGGATCCAAATGTGTGGAGAGTAAATATTTAGGGCCCAAAAGGATTGCGGCTGTCCATGACAGTGGTGTGATATCGGAAGGTGGTGAGTGTTGGTCCAAGGCAAGGTTGATCAAAAGTTCATCCACTGGCAGTGATGGAGATGTGGTGGTCAAAGGTGAAGGCAGCAAGGATGATGATGCGATGGGTGAAGGTGTAAATGGGAATGAAAATGAAACTATTTTGGATGAAGGTGATGAGGATGGTCAAACCACAGTCTTAGAAACTCCTAAGGGAAGAGCAAGGAAAATGCCATCCGTTTCAAGGATTTTTGTTGTGATACACTGAATTTACTGTCAATATAAAGGGGGGGATGTGTTAGGTTTAGAAGTGTTCATGTTTCTGTTTGCCTAGGCTGCAGTGGGGAATGTACTATGTCATTACTTTATGATGACTTGTGTTTAGTTGTTTACTCCTGATCAATGTTCCAGACTGACAGAAGTTCCAATTCAGTTGGAGCTAGCGTTAGCTAAGAGGCAGTGACTGATTCTCGTTGTCATTTACTCAATAAAACTCATTTTACTGCTTACTTTGACTCTGCGTGAATCCTACACGGCCTCATATTTTTTTTTAAATGTGCCCCATCCCAGTCCCTTCGCGTTCTGTTTTGACAGTTCTAAGTGTGCAGCACTTTTTTGAAGACAGTCCTTTTTATTATTGGTTATTTTTGGCTGAACTGAAATTATTGCAGTGGAATACAGGTAATAAGTAGGGTGGTGACATGTGTGGAGAGACCCACAGCTTGTGGGTGTTGTTTTTTTATTTAATTACATGCTGGTTGACCTCCCATGGCCGTTCCCACCTACTACCGGCCCCCTCCTTCCGAAACACACTCCTCCCACTCCTCCCACCCGAGATCTCTTTGAAATAGGTCAGTTAAGCAGTACTATTAAAGTGTGTTATGCATACTACCAGCCAATGTTTTTTTTTCTAAGCAGTGGTCTTAATTGCCACTTTAAATGAGCTCACAGGGTAATAAAAATGCTTTAACTAAGTGTGCCTTCAGCCATTTGATTTATAAGCAGTGTGGGCTTGTGTGTGTGTGCCCTTGCATCTGTTCTTTTACCTTTTAGCTAAAGTCCTGTTAAAAGCATTGACAAAGCCAAATGTTGTACATGCTCAGGTACTCACATTAATTTCCACCTGTTGCTGTCTTATGGCTGGGTAGTACCCTTATGGCAGACCCTGGCAAAATGCTTTTCACATGCCAACAGAGAAGCCAAAACTAAAAACTTTGTATTCTCACTCACTCTTTTACCAGCCAAGCAAATGGACTAGTGATGAACTGTGCCTACTTTGCTCTTAACATTTGAATGCAAACGAGAATGGAATTACATCTCAAAGGGTCACATTTGCAACTCCCTGTTGGCATAGCAGGCCATTTACATTTCATAAAAGGGAAAACAAGAAAACGTATACAGCAGGTAATCGATACGCACCTGGGCTGCTGGCTTGTATCCATCACTGGGCCAAGTATCCATTTGCATTTAGTAGTAAGTGGCTTTTTGTGTAAAGACTGATAAGGCATTCAATGTACACCCATCAACGTTTGTTTTGAACAGTACAAGTAGTTATGAAGCAACATACATTTGAGTAAAATGGTTATGCTTTGGGGTATATCCTACTCTTGTCAACACTTTCACTTTTCGGTTGCTTCTTTGAACTGCTAGCACTGCTGCAGAAATAGGAATACTTATTTGCAGGCCGGGATGAGTTGTTGGTGGACCTACAGGATAGCTTTTATGTAGAGGGCGCCTTTTTTTCCATAATCTTTAAGACACACCCCAACGTCTTAAATCTTCCAGTGTCTTATTTATTAGTACCCCGGCCCGCATTATGTGCGTGACCGGGGCACCAAAAGGTTTTTTTTGTCCCGAAACGCTGCAGCTTTTCGGGAAAAAAAAAAAGATGAGAAAGAAAATGGCCGCCGCCATGGAAAGGGAAAACTGAATCTGTTTTTTCCCTTTCCATGGCAGCCATCGGGATCGGACGCGCTGGGAACTCAAGCGTCCGCTCCCGAAAAAGGATCAAAAAGAAGGTAAGTGGGGTTGAGAGGGCGGGAGTGGGATGGGGGAAGAAAAAAAAAAACATGTCTGCGTCCCTGGCGAGGGACGAGGGAAGCCTCAAGCCGTGTGGAGGCGCGGAGCGGGGATGGTCCCGCTACGAGTCTCCTCACGGCTGGAGGCTTCCCTCATCCCCCGCTGGGGTCACAGGAACAAGAAGGTAAATTGGGGGGCCGTGGGGTGAAGGCAGCCTCTTAGCCAGGGAGGCTCAGAGCGGGGATGGCCCCGCTACGAGCCTCCTCGTTGGCTGGGGGGCTGCCACACCCCCGTCGGGGACAAAGGCTGTGGAATCCTGAGAGAGGGATTCCCGGCCTGGTAACGACTCGGCGAGGGCCAATCAGAATGGCTCTTTCATTCTGATTGCGCCCTCGCCGGCTACTAATTGGGCAAATAACCTAACACCTACTGGCTTTGTGTGCCTACATGTTCACTATTAAGTTCAGTTAGACTGGCACCTGCCCAAGACTCACTCATGGGTGCACCCCTACAGTCTGCCCCATGCCCCTGTGTGTGGGCTGGTGTCTGTCTGGATGGTTCATTAATGCTTGCGCTACTATTTCAGTGTACTGGGGCAGAATGGCTTCGCCTCAGAAGGTGGCCATCGAACATTACCTGGAACTGGCTCTTCAGTGGAAAAAGAGGGGAGCCAGGACCACCAAATGCTTTAATCTGATCCCAGTCCTGGTCCGGCAAGAATATCAGAAGTAAGCAACCCTTGAGTAAAAAAGAAAGTTGTTTGACGCCCAAATTAAAATAAATGCTTTATTTTCTCATTCAATATGAAGTGAAATCTTAGTCATCCCCCTGCCTCATCTCTCCCCTCTTCCCCTGGTATTCCTGAGAAGACGTGCCTAAACCTACAGCGCTGCATGTGTTGTGCTTACAAAGCTGTTTCACCAAAGCATGATACAATGTGAATAAATAACCAATTAGGCAGAAAAATAGAAAAGCAGTAAGGAAGCAAGAAAAACAGACCACCAAAAAGAGAGACTATACTTGTGTGTGTAGCTTTATTAAATACAGAAATCTGAACAATTTCCATATCTTTATATTGTTTTTTAGTTTTGAGAAATCTAATACTTTTTCATTTCTTATATGCACAGAAGAACATTCTTCTTGTTACAGACTTCATGGTGAACTCTATGAAACCAAGGGAGATTGTGACGACGGCAAAAAAAGACAGACAAGCAACTGGGCACACTACCGGCTGACAAAACTGCTGGACTGTGAAAGTAGCAAATAAGAGTTGAGGGCAGAAAAGGGAAGATTAACATTGGATTGTCATCGACAAGAAGCTGTAAAAGGTACATAAATGCCAAATATATTTATTTGGAGATTGTACAGTGCTAATTGTCTAGTGCACTTCCTTTCATCCAGGCATCCCTGTGCCCGGCACTTTGGTTGGTTAAATGTCTTTTTCCAGCTCTTTTCAAACAATTTCTCCAGAATTATTCTTTTTTTCCTTTTTCTACGCAAGCCTAATTCACATATGTTTCAATACATTTAGTTATTGTATTATAAAATGCTACCTGGGCTGGTTCAGGGGAACTTCTTTGCTGCCTGTATTTGATCTGGCCCTCTTGCTCCCTGCGATGTGGCTGGGTCTCCTCCTCCTCCTTGCTACCTCGCATGGTTCTGCACCCCCCTATCCGACTCTCTTGCTCCATGGGCTGGTATCTCTCCCTGTTGCGTCCTGTACTGGGTCTGTGTCTTCCCTCTCTTATGCTCCCTCGGCTAATCCTGTGTACCTCTGCCAGGCGTACCTTTGATTGTACCCCTCCACGGAAGTCTCTCAAGGTTGGCAACCTTCTCCATAATGGCACTCTCATTGCTCGCTCAGCCGTCAAACACTCCTCTGACATCTGCAACCTCCTGGAAGAACTCGACCTTGATCTCCTGGTCTCCAATACAGGTCTGCCCATCACTGATGCCTACATCAGCGCTTCTTCCAGGCAGACTGTCACTCACCTCCTCTTTGTCGCTCCATCTCCAGACCTTTGGACTCTTCACCCATTAATGGTGGACACAGATGGGAAATACTCTTGGCACACTTCCCATCCTCTTGGTGCATCATTAATGTCTACCAGAATGGCACTGTCATGGCCCATGGCTCTCAGCCCAAAATCTTCCTTCTTGGTAGGTGTCTTCCATCCCTCATTGACTTCCTCCTTTCTCCTGCCACTCCTCTTTCTGCGACCCCCCTCTGACACCTTTGCCAACACTGACGGGTGTACTGCATACCTATACCCCTTCTCGGAAGACCTTCAAAAGGTGGCAACCAGCTTCACTTAGCTACCCTCAACTCTCACTCTGATATCTGTCACCTCCTTGCTCCTTGGAGACTTGGAACTTGTCGTCCTCACTCTCACTGAGATGCAGTTCACTGGCAGCCTTTCACTGCTTTTGACACACTCATCCCTGAGGTCTACAAAATCCCCTAAGTCCAGGCCAAACCGGGCTGGAGGCAGAGTGGCCCTGATCTTCCCTGAATGAGTTCAAGCTACTACCATACCCACTCAGTCCTACTCTTCCTTTGAATGCCCCCTCTGCCGGCTTGGTGTCTCTTCTGTGCTCACACTGACTCTTGCCACCATCTACAGGAACCCTGGTCCGGTTTCCTACTTCCTTTCGGAGTGGTCTGACCTCACCAATTCTATCCTGGCCTCTACCTCCAAGCTTCTCCTCCTCAGAGCCTTCAATATTCACCTTGACTCTCCTGATGCAGCCACTGGACTCTTCCACAGCCTCTGACTCTTTCCCTCACCATTCTACCCTCCGGTCTGACCCACTCAGCCGGACACACCTTGGATGAAGGATGAGGATCTGCACCTGGTATGATTCCAACCTAGTCTCTCTCAAATGCAAGTGCAGAGTTGCTGACTTCAAGTAAATCCACTGATAGACTGGCCTGTTGCCTGCTCCAAAGGCAAAACAGACTCTCCATCCATTCAAAGAAGAGGGCCCATATCCAAGCCTGCATCTCTGGGGCCACCATTGTTAATGTTAAAGGATATTTGTACTGCGCACTATGACCACTGGAGTGGTCCTCTGGTGCTCCGGCAACTGTGTAAAAAAGGAAGGGGTGGGGGGGAGTTAGTGGGATAAACTGGAGAAGTGCAAGAGAGCAGTGATGTGATGTTGGCAGCCTCAGCCCGGAATTCAGTTGGCTTGGCTTGGGGTGTTATACTGTCGGAAGCCGTCGTGTGCTGTTGTGTGGGTCTATGTGTGATTTGATTTGTTGTTGCAGTGTAGTGAAGCTTGTGCGGGTTGGTGTGTTGTAGGTTTGTGGTTGCGCTTGGTTAGAATTTGAGAGTATGCAGAGCGTGAGGTTGTTAGTGGATTGGTTAATTGGCATTGCTGCCTTGAAGGGAGGCGCTACATATCTGTATTTCTAATTAAGTGGGGAGTGTGGGCGTTTCTATGTCTACGTCCAGATCAAGGGCTGTATAACACTCACTGCCCCTTTCCCATATGGCATCAGTTCCTATGCATAACCTTGCCGAAGTTGGGTACCAGCTGCCTACGTGGCCCCTGTTTGTATGTGGGTCTTGCAGGCGTTTGAACGTCCCTTGCAATCTAGCCCAGAAAGCATTCCCAATCTAGTCTACTATGAGGGCAGCAACGGTAGGCTGGGTTTACTCCCTTAATGTGTTGGGGCTTCTTGGCAATCATCATCTTATTTGGTCGCTCATTCACTCCTACCCCCTTTGGAATGTGGCAATACTAATGCTTGCAATTATGTCGAGGGGCGGCGTTTGCCTTCATTCACAACTCTCTTCGGACCATGCCCTGCCAGTGTCCACAGCTTAGTTAGTGTGGCAAGTGCCAATGTTCACCCAACTTTATACAGGTATGATCTATACTAGCATTTATCGAGTGGGTGAAGGTTTTTCGCTGGGAGTTGGCTAGGGATGTTGGATTCTGTCCTCATGGGTATCGCTTGTGTCCTGTCAGACTTAGGGCCTCATTACACGGATGGTGGTAAGGGTTTACCGGTATTTTACCGGTACCGGTAAATCCTTACCGCCTTACTACGAGGTCCCTTTGCGGGATGGGGAATTTAACGCCTGCTTTTTGCAGGCGTTAAAAAACAACCCGCAAAGGGACCCATGGAGCTAATTACGGTACCGCAATTTGCGGTACCGTAATTAGCGCCTTCCCCATTCCCATTATGCCCTATGGGGCAAAAATGGGAATGGGGAAGGGCAAAGGTGGAAGGGGGAATTACTGCCCCGCCAACCTTGGAATGGGGCAGTAATTCCCCTTTCCACCAAGGCGGTGCCGGTATTTTACCGGCATGAACCATGGCGCTAATAGCGCCATGGTTCTCCGCCATCCGTGTAATGAGGCCCTTAGTGTTGTCTTTCTTGTTGTAGTAGGGGTTTCTTTATTCGGTTCTAGATGTTGTCATTGTCGTCCTAGATTTGTCATCCTTTTCATTGTGTTTCCCGTTTGGTGGTTTGGTTTTTCAGTTTAAATGTGTGATGTTGAAGAGCCAGGTTTTTAGTAACTTTCTGAATTGTAGGTGGTCTTTGGTGTTTCTTATTTCTTTCAGGATGTTGTTCCAGGTTTTTGCGGCTAAGTGGAAGAAGGAGGAGCCCCCAAGTTACTTCTTAAGGGATTGTTTTTCTTCCAGATGGATTTCGTTGCTTGATCTGAGGAGTCTCGTTGGCTTGTAGATAGTTAATTTCTTTTGCAGGAATTCAGCTCCTTGTCTGCTGATTGTCCTGTGTGTTATGCACATTGTTCTGACTGTGATGCAATGTTTGACTGGGATCCAGTCCAGTGTTTTTAGGGCTGGAGTGATGTGGTCTTCTTTCATTGACAAAATCTTTCCTAACACTCACCATACTAGGAGATTTCAACATCTGGTTTGACTCCCCGTCAGACCCCATGACCCGCTCTCTCACAGATATCCTAAAAGCTTTCAACTTGACTTAACTAAATTCTCTTTCCACCCACACTGCAGGCCACACCATCAATGCTGTTTTCAGCACCACAAGCATCATACCAACAACATGGTAAGGAACTCCCCAATCCTATTGCAGTCTCCACTTCTCCTCTGCCATCCCAGGCCCTCTGCACTGCACAAAACTCCCACTTCACAACCAAAACTCAGGACATACTTTGCTCACTCTCCACTACTCCCCTCACTTCAACCTCAACCGCTCACAGGCTTCCCTTGGCCCCCCTTTCTGCTTCCTTCCTACTCTCCTCCTTCTCGCCCATAGCACCAGATGAGGTCTCTAAACAATGCCTCTATATGAATGTCTCTTCAAAACAGGTGCTCCCCTGCTCCTACAACTATCAAAAACAACATTGCCTCCCTTGCTCAAGCCTTGGCTGATTTCTGTAGTGAATCCTTTGCCACTGCCTCCTTCCTACTACCCCCTCAAACACTCACTTGTGCACCTTCCTTAAAAATTCCTCTTCAACCCTTGCTGCCCTGCTAGTTACTGCCCTATGCCCATTACCCGCTTCCTGGGCAAACTCTTGGAGAAGTTGGTCATCTCCCAACGGATCCAGCACTCTGAATCTGTTGGTTGTCTCCACGACCACCAGTATGACTTCAGAGCAGCCAGAGGCACAGAAACTGCTCTCTTGAACACCCATGAAGACTCTATTCCAACTCTCCATCTGTTCTAATCCTTCTCTATCATTCCTCTGCCTTTGACATGGCCAATCATGCCACCCTTATAAATCGGCTCTGTGATACCCTTGGCATCACGAACCTGGCAATGGACTGGTTGACCTCCTTTCTATCTGGCTGACCTGCCCAGGTTCAACTGGGCCCTTTCCTCTCCTCTACCACACTCTCCACCTGTGACACCCCTCAGGGCTCTATCCTCTCGCCTGTGGCTCTTCAACATCTACCTTGCTCCTCTGGGCCACCTGATCTCCAACTTCTCTCCTCACTTGAAGTATTATGCGGATGATACGCAGCTCTCCTTCAAGCATCCCTTCACTTCCACTTCCTCTTCTGCCTCTCTCATTCCTGACTGTCTGATTTCCATTCAGGTATGGTACGCTGCTAACGATCTCTGCCTTAATGCCAGTAAGACTGATATACTTCTTATTGGTACCCCTGCTCCCTCCTTCCCTTCTACTCTCTGGCCACCCTCCATGGGTCCCCTCCTCCACCCTCTTGTGAGGCTAAAAACATTGGTGTCATCTTCGACTCCTCTCTCGCCTTCTCTCGTCACATTGTGGACCTTGCCAAGAAGGCCCACTTTCAGCTGCACCCCTCAGAGGCATTCTCGATTTCCTCATCTTTTCCCAGAAACTCAATGTCTCCAGAGCTCTGGTCCTCTAGAAACTGGACTACTGCAATAGCCTGTTCCTCAATCTACCTTTATCCTCCCTTACCTCATTCAACTAATCGAGAATGGGACTGTGAGACTTATCCTTGGCCCCAAGGACATGTATCACATCTCCCCAAACCTAAAATCTCTCCACTGGCTCCCTGTGGCTGTGAGGATCAAGACTTGCTGCATCATCTACAAGGATTTCCAGGGCATGGGACCGTGCTACATCTAAATCTCTCTCACTAAATACCTCCCTGGTAGAGCCCTTCGGTTTTCTAGCTCCAATTCTCTGCAGATTAGATGCTTTTCTAAGCAGAGATTGGGGGGTACATCTCTTTCTTTGAGAGGAACCTCCCTTTGGAATGGCTTCCCTGCCCCTCTCAGGCTTGAGCCAGTTCTCCTTAAGTTCCAGAAGCTTCGCAAGACCCTCCTTTTCTCTTCTTCCTTTCCTCTCCCCCTCCCATGGTAATTCCCCCTCTGTCCATGGACTGGCTGCCTGGTCCCTTCTGAGTCCTACACGGCACAAGGGGCTCCTCACCCAGTCTTCCCCGGCACTCTGGTCTCCCTAACCTGCACTTTCCCTTCCGGGCCCCCGTCCTTGCACTTAGCATGTGGTCCTCACTCCCTGCATCCCCTGACACATGCCCACCTGGCCTCCCCTTGGAACTTGCCTAGCCCAATGGGCCCTCCTATTCCCCTCATCCCCCCTGTACTTTTATGCCGTTCGCTCTACCCCTTACTTCCCTCCCACCCCAAAATGTTCCCTTCCCCCAACCTGCACCCCTCCCCACTCTCCTCCCCCCTGCACTCCTTGTTACTCCACTTGCATGATCCGAATGACACAAGGCCTAGTAGGACCATTGTTGTTATTTTCTTTCCTGTCTCCCACAAAGGTTTTTGTCTTGTGGTGCCTTGGAACACCATTCTATGTATAGGACTATATAAATAAGCAATACATAGTGTATTTTGCATGAAAATGTGCAAGACTGACCATTTCGTTCTCTTTTGTCCTCAAATGGAATGCAGCATGTGAAGCTGCTGGGAGCTATTTATCTCATGCTTGTAGATTCAAAGAGCCCAGTTAGCTTGACACCAAGCAATACCAGGAGCTACAGGTGACTGCCTAGTCAAACCAGTGCCATTCAAGTATACCTATGTGAAAATAACCAGTTTTGGGAATGTGCATAAAGGAGCATTATGACACATATAAGACATTTAAAAGTAAAATGCAGCATAATAATATTAAAACCTAGTGTATAGCTTAAAATATACTTTCCACAAAATAATCTCCCATAACAAAAAGAAAAACATCAAACACAATTCCAATCACATTACAATCAGGCATATATAATGGACAATCCATTGGATCTCAATGGAAAGTTACATTTGTGGCAAGACATGTACAAGCTGCTAGTTCTTAGATATGTTTCTTGTATACTAGGTGATGCCAGATACATTGGAGTTGCTCGTAGGTGCTCTTGCCCATCAAATCTTTATTTTTATTAGTAGGAACATGTCCCCAGTCCCAATCTCATAACTTCTTTGCTAGTAATAATAGGTAGAAGATAGTCAGTCAGAGGACTTGAGTTGCAACCCAGATTGCCTTTACCCAGTATGTGTTTCAAGAGTTACTTCTGTGCCATTCCAGCTTCCCGGTAAGAGAGCAAGACAACTGACAGTGTAAAGATGGGTACTTGGAAATAGATGAAATATAGTTGTACGCCAGGGTTTTCGCCTTCTGCATTTTACAAGCATGATTTCGGTTTCTGTAATTCTGATTAGGTCTGAGGGAACAGCAGCACCACACCGACTTATGTTGGTGATGGATTTTAATGCTAACAAGGATTGGTAATACATCCTCTTTATTTGGGAAGGCTGTTCGAATTTGGTTTATTGATAGTTGATTAAAACCACAATATAGACATCATTTACTGAAGAACATTTAAATTGAAATGAAGGGGTATGGGAAATTTGTGGTATGATTTGATAACGCTGTAAATATAAATATGTTTATTAGCTGTATTATAGTATGTAACCTACTGTAACCTTGTAATTGTATATTTGTGTATTGATTGTATTCTTTCATGTAACTACTCTGTATTCAAGCACAAGAGCCCAGTTACCCTTGGATTAGGAGTGCTATATAAGTAATAAACTAAACTAAACTAAATATAGGAGGAAGTGGGGATAATTTAATGCCTTACAAATGGGGTACCGGAGAGAGGAAAAGGAATGCAGCATCAATTAAATGGATTCCTAAAGTGGTTACTACTGACGGGGTCAGCCCGCCACCTCGGTTAATATCACCATTACCACCCTTGTAGTTTACCTACATGGGTGCTAATGGTGTTTTTTTTAAAAAAGTGTAAAATTACCTTTGTGTTGCAGATCGGCTCCAGCTGTGGTGTCAGGGAAGTCCATTGTCCATGTTGATGATGGTCATATCATCAACATGGACAATGGACTTCCCAAAGAGCAGCAGTGCTGGAGCCGAGACGCACCACATACGTACATTTTTTTTTTCCTTTTGGAAAAAAGACACCATTAGTACCCATGTAGAGGAACTACACAGGTTCTAAATGGTGAAGGGGAAGCGGGGAAGAGAAGCGCCCAACACCAATGAGAATTCTCGGAACATGGACTTTCCTTGGTGAATACAGTCCATGTTTCGAGCATTCTTATTGGTGGAAGACGCCTCCCAGAGTGATAATGGATTTTTAATGGGTTACCAGGACAAGGAAGATGGAGGTGGGGAAATGCTATGGATTACTAATGGTATAGCAGGACAAAAGAAGAGGGAGGCAGGGATACTGGAAAAGGACTACTAATCCGGCTTCTGGGCCATGGAGGGAGAGACTGGGGTACTGTAATGGATTACTAATGGGATCCCAGGATGAGAGAGAAGGAGGCTCAGGTGATATATTGGATTTCGATTGTGGTACAGGGAAGAGGGAGGTGGTGTAATGTAGTAGATCACTAATGAGAAACTAGGATGAGGAAGAGGGAGATGTGATTAATATAATGGTTTGCTAATGGGGCACAGACAAAGGGAAGAAGAAGTTGGAGGTATGTTAAGATGGATTTCTAAACTCTGACCTGGTGGGCAGATGTTTAGGAGGCAACCCTAGTTTAGTGGAATCGGGGAACGTTCTGGACAAACCAGACCAATCTACGGTAGCTTGGCAGGTGGTCAAGACTAAGTCTCAGGAGGGGTGAGAGTGATCAGAAGCCTGCAGTGAGCACACACAGTAAATCTACATAGATTACTCTTAGACAGATTCATATCAAAAATACATTCATTATAGGCCTTTGTAAAAAAACACAAATAAACCACAGTAATAATTAAACAGTTACCACACACGCTTTTTCACTATGTAACATATATACAAAATACGTTTAGCCTAATGCTGATGAAAGGGGAGAAAATAACCACAACCTGAAGCAGAAGAGGAAAGTTGTACACAAATATCACATTAGGCAGTTCTTTGAAATCAAACCCTATTTAATGCAGTCCAGCCCTAAGAAGTGAGAAGCCTTATGCTCAAATGTACATTAGTGCGTTAACAATGTGCGGTCGACCGTAAAGCGGAAAGTGGGTTCTCCTCAGGGAGCTGTGTCTGTTCAGGAAGGGCGTTGAGTCGATGAAGAATAAAGTCGGACTCCTTGAGGGTCTGTCCTTGCAGATAGAGTGACTTTCGGAGTTCGGGAATAGCTCGGGAGCGCAGGCTAGCCCAACTAAGGTGAGTATCTTTTCAGGGATTCTCGTGAGTAAAAACAGATGGATGTGCCAGGGTCCACTGGTAAATGATGCAAGTACTCATCTACCCTCGACACAGTCCGGGCCAACTTTGACTGTCTCGTCCTATTCCGTTCCGGCTCTCAGTGACTGTGAGATGGGATGATCATCCGTGGCAGGACATAGCCTTTTCTCAGCTCTTGAAGAAAGAGAAAGGTCAGTGCCAGTGCAGCACATCTCAGGACATGGGGGGGCTGCTCTGTAGGATCTTACAGTGACATTCATTACAGTGAGGCGACACAGGGACCGCAAATGCTCGCGTTGTGGCACACTCTCATAAATCACGACCTAGAGGAGCCAGGACAACAGGTTTTGGCAGGAGATTGCCCAGGACCACAAGTAAGTGACTCCCAAGGTCTTGAGTCTCAACTTGGGACGGCAGCGTTCATGTGCGATACCCCGGGTTAAAGCTGGTCATTTCGCCAGATGGCCCTAGAACACTTATAAAGAGGCTCTTTGTGAGGGTGAGCAGGAGGTGCCAAGAGTAGTTGATCTCACTACTCCAAAGGGTTGAGGCGCCCTTGCAGGCCTTCTTGGTACGATACAAAAGCAGGGGTCCAACAGCACAACAGCAGGGTCAGGGTAAAGGTGCCAAACCTTCCAGCATGTCTCTGGCGGTTCCAAAAGTCTGTTTTTTAATTCAGGATACTTGGCTCCTTTTTTAGTTAGATGTGAACTTCAGGTGATCGACCTGGAATGGATGCAGAGCCCCTTCTCTTATCCAAGATTTGTTTTGTGCTCAAATCTGGGATAGCCATGGAAGATCTGCTCTCTTGCATGCACGCCAGGAGTGGGTCAATCGTAGCCCACTGGTTCCAGTCATTTGTGCATAGAAGACATACTGGCACCAGTAGTGTGGATTGGGACCAGAAAGCCCCAACCCTCTTCCTGGGCACTATCACATGTGACATTCAGTTAGCACGCAAAAGATGCAGTTTTCGTGGGAGGCAGTCTCTCGACCTGGGGGAAGGCAAAGGGACAAAATGGCCAAAGGACAGATCAAAAGACTTTGTGGCATAGCCATTTTCAGCACTGGCCACAGTCTTGGGCCAAATGCAGTAAACGCAGTATGGTCCATCAAAACAAGGTAAAAATACTTTTAAAGTAAACTTTTGCCACCAGTACATCCTAGACACAGTTGTATAAACACCAAAAAAATAATTAGAGCGTGGATAGGGCCATACAACTGAAGGACCCCTATGCCCGGTACTGCAAGGTGTTTGACATATAGTTGAAAAGATACCAAGAAATGGCAACATAGTCGAAGTCTAAGTGAAACATAGTACTGACACCCTGAAGGACGTGTCCGTTTCCCCATAACAACTGAGCAAAAGCCCAGAGGAGCACAGGTGAAGGCTGCACTCCACTGGAAAAAGTCAGTTTAGTTAAGCAAACAAAAGCAAAACGTTTGGGGGAGCCATAAATGGAGGGAAAATTGCACCTGAGGGAAATCTTTCCTAACAATGTACAATATTGGATTACTAATACGGTACCAGGACGAGGAGAGGTAAAGGTAATGTAATAGATTACTAATGGGGTACCAGGATCAGGAAGAAAGAGTTGGGTGTGATTCTGAATTCTGAATGGATATATATTCTTATTGTTATTGTTATTTTGCATTTATATAGCACCTTATCTACCATTGGTATGGTCTGAAGGCGCAAATAAGCAGCAGGTAATCAGAAATAAGAGGCAGAAAACAGAATCCAAATCCAACCATCCCTCCCCAAATAATTGTGAAAAACTAATTTTAAACCCCTTGCAATGTTGTGAAATGACACTCGGAAATGGATAAATAAATAATGAATGTGTGTTAAAAACCTTGAGACAAATACAATTCCTCACTAAAGCAACAGTGCAAAGATACTAACAATCACAAGCAATGGATTAGCAAGAGCATACAGTTCAAAAATGAGTGGAAAGTTGAACACACGTTTCAGTCAAATCACACGTGTAAAAGTTGCATTTATTTCAATTTCCGTTAAATTTACTAAAACGGTTTCTTTAAAAAACTGGTGAAATATTGCAAATCGTGATGCGGTTTTTGAGTTGGGGGATAGGTGCATATCACAGGAATATTACAGAAGTGAAAGTAGGTCTCTAGCTATTAAACTTGGTGAGATAAGCACGATAGATTGAGGTGCGCTCTTGGAAAAATATAGCAGTACAAAGGAGAAAATCGGTTTTTAAATGAAAGCAAATTGTACTTAAACTAGATTTAATGGCTAAGAAAAGAGGAATGCCACCCGTGAATATAAACGTTACGCTGCAGTTGTAACCCTTCACGCAGTGTAACCTTTTTCTTTAGGGAAAATTAATTTATTTAATCAAAATATCACTAATGACTTATGATCTATGCAAGACAGAAATGAAGAGAAATGTGGCGCTAACACTAGACATCAAGGGCAGGGTTGCACAGATAATTCTGACAATTTCAACAAGTTATCGGGGTCAGAATAGAAGGCGAGACAAGGTAGGCTATGTTTCTGTGAGGTAGCAATTATACTCACAGTCCACTTTTAGATTGGTATTTTTTGACCGTCATTAGGTTCTGGTCACCACACGGCAGCGCCTGGCAAAGAACAGCTTGGCACAATCAGCTGGGCAGGGACTGGACACCGGATGGTAATTCTCCTGCCAAAGAACAGCGAGATGGCAGGGTTTGCAGCGGGCATGCGGGTAGTAGGCAGCAAGCCGGCCTTGATTTCAGGATGCAAACGGTACCACAGCTTTCCCCTTTTTGGTTAATGGGAGGTTTAGTCTGGATCAAGGGCCTTGCTGGGAACAGGATCAGCAATGCTCTGGTTTTGCTGGGACAAGAATCAGCTATGCTTATGCCTTGTAGTTGATTCTGGAATCTGTATCAATGCAGGATTAATGGAACAGGTCAGGAATGCCAGCGAAGGAAATCAGGAAGAGTGTGTGTGTCTGGAGTCTAGTCAGGGACTCTTATTTATAAAGCATAGTGACATCATAGACTACATGGTTGGGCTGGCTTGGCTAAGGACTCCTCTAAACAAATGGTTTGGACAATCAATGTGGTTACCTCCCCTGGGATGTGACTCAGTTCAGGAGGTTGTATTTTATGATGTAAAAAGACTTCCCACAATCTTTTTGCCAAAAATCTGTCCTACCAGAATTTACATATTTGTACAGTTGTGGCACCTTAATAAATGACATAATCAGGTTACATATGTTATGTGCAGCACAGCCGTCCAATAGTGCAATCTGTGAGACATTGTTTTGTCCTTTTAATCATTTTTAGTTATTTTCAGAGGGAAATATTCAACCTAAAATTCTATAACTTTAGACACATGTGTGGATTATCATAAGGTATGTCAGTATTAAAATTTGCATTGGCAACATGGATACTTTTCTTGTAATGCGCAATAATTTGTCATTTCTGTTCCCCATGTGGCAATGAAGTCAATGACGTCTTGAATGAAAGCCCATAAATTCACTGTTTACATTTTTACAAAGTCTTGCTGCAGAGATAAAATTCTTTAAAGTTTAACCTTTGTCTGTCACTGGACCATTTTTTTCTCTTCAGCTGCCACCAACTGTCAATTCCTTCAGAACAAGGTGGGGGGTTTTCAGCTTGATTAAAGGTTTATTGCCCCTTCCCCACTTCACACTTCCTGATCTGGAAATCCCATTGTCAGTGGATTCAGGCCAGACTAGATTTCCAAACTAGTAATTATCAATGGGGTGTTAGTATCTACTGAGAGAGGGGACAAGCCTTAGCTCTGCCAACTGGAATAACCTGTTTTTGGGAGCTTGCAACATCCAGCCAAGGCGGTAAAAACAAAACTGTGGAATAAAATAGCCCATGGGTGTATTATCACCAGCAACAAAACCCTTTCACATTGCTAGATAAGGCAGGTTTTCATTCAATAGTGTACTTTTTTAAAATAGGTAAATTGTGTCCTTTGGTTTGCAAAGGCCCATTATACATGTGTAATGAAAAGCTAGTATTTCTTCTTTAAATTCAGTTTTGCATCTCCATCAGATTCCCACACTGTATTGCAGCTATAGTTATTTTCATGAATGCAGGAGCTTTGTTTGCTGCACCGATCCATTGAAACTGACATGGCTCAGATAATTAGAGTCTCTTTGAACTGCTGAGCATTGGATACGTTTGTAAAGAAATGAACGCGTGTTCCTGTGCGAGTGAAAGTGAAGTTCCTTGTTGATTTCTCTCAAGAGTTGGTTTGACAGGGCCTGTCATTCATAAATCATGCCTGGTTTTGCTGAGGCACAATGAGATATACTGGGCATGGCAGGGCCTTATTAATCACAGTGATTTTAGGAAGAACAGATGGAAATAGTGTCAGAGCAGCATTTTCATTAAAGATAAAAAAGCACTCTTTTTAATGGGGATTTTGGGCTTTGCAGCAAAACAATGCTGCGTTTTCACTCTATTCCATTGGTAGATGTTAGAACACACTGGCAATCTCCTTCAGTGTGCCCCCTTGTTCCATTCTGCCCCATGTGTGCTTGGCAAAATGGTGCAGCCATCTTTTGGTTGCTGCAAATGCAGTTTTGAGACAATGGTGCTCACAGACACCAGCGCAGCTATTTTGCTGTTTCTGCGCAAATGCAGCTTGGTGATGTGGGTAAATACTGTTGCGTGGGTCAATATATCCCACATATCCCCCCCACGATTTTTCTGAGATATCAAGTCGAGGGAGAATCGGGCAAGTGGGATATCTCCATGGGACAAGGCAGGATCAGTCAGGTATGAGTCCTTCTTCCATGAGAGAGCAGTGCGTCATGATCCTCTCGCTGTCTCTGTTAGAACGTTGAACACGACCTATAGCTTTCTCCTGGATCATCTTTTATGGTGTTTAACGACATCCCTGGATTTCCTTTGGTTTCTCCTATCCAGGTAACCCGGGGAGGTCCTCCTTTGTAGTGAAGGCGCAACCAGTACAAATCTATGAAAGAAAACACAAACTGGTTAATACAATTTCCCACTAACTGCCCTCAAATCGGATTGACAGAAGTGGGATACGCAGCATTCATGGACAATTGATATATTTTCATGCTTCAGATGTCTCCTCTATTTGATTTTCTCTGGGCTCCTCAATTTGTTGCAAAGTGTGCCTACGGTGAAAACACCTTAACTGATTAATATGGACCCATTTCTCTTCTGTCAATTCGCCTTTGGGGATGCAGATTCTGTACACAGGTGAAATTTTATCTACAATTTCAAAAGGTCCTCACCAGCTTGGTAAAAATGTATGCTCTTTGGTCTGGTTCTTTTGGAAATGGTACAAGTAGACGGTCTACTACTATAGACCCTGTCTCCTATTTGGTATTCCTTTTTGGTTGTTTTTAGATCATATTGAGTCTTCATACCCTCTGCAGATCTTTCTAGATTCCTCTGAGTGTACACAAAAGCATGTTGAAGGTGTTTTCTTAGATTCTCAACATACTCATGAGTTGTGGAGGCGTTTATCAGTGTCTGCTTTTGTGTTCTATAGAGCCGATGCTGAGGAAGCAGCATCCTTCGTCCAGTCATCAGCTCAAATTGAGACATCTTAGTTGCAGAAGAATGTGTAGATCTGATGGCCATCAGGACAAGCCGTAATCAGATGTCCCAACTTGGCCCAGAATCTGCCACAAACTTTTTTAGAATGTTCACAATGGTTTTTTTGTACCTCTCAACTCCACCACCAGAGGACTGTGGTATGCAATGTGAAGTTTCCTTTTTACCCCAAGTATCTCACACATCTTTGTCATCACTTCGCTGGTGAAGTCACTACCTCGGTCTGACTCAATCCTTTGGGGTAGGCCAACACGTGAGAAGATGTGGTTGATCATCAGGGAAGCTGCTGTTTCTACCTTGCAATTTGGGTCCGGGAGACATTCCACCCATTTGGTAAACAAGCATGTTACGGTTACGGTTAATATGCACTTGTTCCCCCTAGAGGAGCAAATCACAGGCCCAATGAAATCCACTTGTAAATCTGACCAAGGCAGTGTCACCCCCTATTCTGGAGGGGAGCTTAGTGTGTGAGTGATGTTGGCTGAAATTGTGCACACACAAGACACCCCTTCAAGTATTGGTCGATGTCCTGCCCCATGTGTGGCCAGTATGCAACCTCTCACAAGATTTATAATGTAGTGTGAAACCCCCGATGACCGGCTGTGGCCACATAATGGTCGTGAATTAGCATCAGGCTTCGGAATGAGGTAGGGACAACCCACTGGTCACAGCCAGATATGGATCTTCTTAACAACAAACCGTCTTGGATTCGGAACATTTTTGGACATTTCATAAACACTCTGAGGTCCACTTTCCCAATGCAATCGGTATCCGTCAGGGGAAAGTTCTCAGGATCCTCAATGTGTTGATAAAATTTACCAATGATCAGATCCCCTTTTTGTGCCGTGATTAAATCAGCATCTGGGGTCTCTTTACTCCATTGGGCAGTTGAGAGTTCATTGTGAGCATTTGTCTGGGACCTAGTGATAGCAGTGACCTGGATTTCCCCCAACAGGGACTCGATCTCAAGAGATCCCCCTGGATGGATCCAGTTTTGGCCAACTGATCAGCAAGGTCATTTCCAGTTTTGTCTAGTCCCTCTATTCTGGAATGACCCTTGATCTTCTTCCAATGGATGGTCATCCCACTAGAGATGACCAGACCATCAATATTTTGGATGAGCTTGCCATGTTTAAGCGGTTTGTTGTTAGCACATAGAATGCCTCTGGTTTTCCAATTTACCAGGTGCTCCATTAACCCGTTCCGGACATAATCTGAATCAGTGATTATGACCAGTTCGTGGAGTTGGTGTTGGCCAGCAGTGAGGATGGCTTGAAGAACTGCCATCAACTCTGCCACCTGATTACTGTGGGGACTAATTTTGTACCCAGCATATGGTTGCGGGGCATCATTCACCCAGGCATTCCTAATGCCGGCCACCAGTTCCCTTTCCCTGTTTTCTTAATCCTCAATGAACTTCCTACTGTAATTAGTCAATCCAAGGATGCTTCTTATCTCATGCAGAGTTGTTGGGTCTTTCAGTTTTAGGAGTGCTTCCACTTTCCTTTCCTGGGGACAGAGACGCTCAGGAGTTATCTCATGCCCGAAGAAGTTGACACGGGTCCTGCACCACTGTGCCTTTTGGAAGGACAGTTTTGCTCTGGCAACCCTCAACTGGTTCAGAACATAACGGATTTCCGCAATGTGTTACTCCACAGTTGAGCTTTTTATCAGGACATCATCTACATAGGCCAAGTTACCCCTTTCACCCAAGTCGGGCATGGCCTTATGGTGGGAGATGTTGAATTTGTTGCCAGAGTTGATGTATCCAAAGAGAGTCCAGGTCCACGTGTACTGCTGCCCACTGAAGGTAAAGGCCAGCATGTATTGGTCCTACCTACTGACAGGCACGGTGCAGTACCCACGGGTCAGGTCAATGGCGGTGTATACCTTTGACTCCTGGATCTGGGCCAGTCCTGTGTCAATGTATGTCAGCTCCCTCAGGTCAGCACAGAGTCTCCACTGGCCATTCAGTTTTAAAATCCCCAGCACCAGATTATTAAATGTGCTGTGGACTGGGCGAATTATCCCATGGGATTCAAGGTTTTTGATCATTTCTGTGAGGGACTCCATGGATGCGAGAGGCAAGCGATATTGCTTCACAAACACTGGAGTCATACCATGGTCCATGGGAATTGTTGTTGTATGGATTTCGGTGCAACCACAGTCATAAAAGTCCACCTCAAAGAGCAGCTCCTTGGAACCGTCTGCAATGGACAGTCCAATGATCAATGGGAATAAGATATGTCGGCTGCTCTACACAGACGCCATCGTTCTGCTGGATAAAACAGCAGTGGGGCTGCAATGACTGCTGACCAGGTTGGGGGAATATGTCAAGGTGGATGAATTATCCATTAACCCAGTAAAATCAAAAATAATTGTTTTCAGACATACAAGAAAAAGAGTCCAATACTCGCAATGGCTACTGGACGGTCATGTCCTGCCAAGAGTGGAAGACGTGGTTTACCTGGGCTATAAGGTTTATGCGTCACCCTCAATAAGTAAGGTGGATGTGAATGGGAACATTTTGCAGCTAATACCATAAATGAAATAGACCCTATTTATGTACTGCAAATTCAATTCTCTATTCTGCCTCTCACTAGATAATGTGTAGCAAAGGTAGTACCAGTGGTTCTATATGGGCTGCAGGCTAAACTCTTACTTTGGAACACAGATTGGCAAAAACTGGACGGTCTTGTTTTGAAAAAAGTCCTAGGGCTCCCAATGGGTCTTTCAACTTCTAGTTTGAGGATTGAGCTGAGTTTGAGGTCCCTGTGCCACTTGGCAAACTGGAGACTGGTTTCCCTTTTTCGTTCGATCATTTCTGCACAAGAACCCACATTATATGCAGATATCAAGGCTCACTTTGAGCACTCAAAATCAAAGATACTTTCTAAACTGGAAATAAGGGTCAAGGAGACCCTTGCAAATGCAGACACAAACATTGAGACATTGATCTCCAATCCAGTAAGAGTAAAGAGAGCACTAGAACTAATGGATTGGATCATAACAATTGAAAAGATGCAGAATTTAGTCTCGTCTAACCTATTTCTGAAGTCTGACAAGAAATTGGGAACTCTTCCAAGATACCTTGTAACATTTCCAGATTGGAAGGTCAGAAAAAACGTCCTTAGAATTCGGTTGAACCTGGTCCATACTGGAGAGGTACTTGCGAAATGGGGACAAGCGGAGGCTGCCCACATACTTTATGACAGGTGTAAAAATCCAGATAATCAAACTTTAAAACACCTGCTAATGGTGTGTGAAGGTACTTGGCCTCTAAGAGCAGCCCTGTTCACTGTTTTTGTGGCCAGTGATGATGGCATATTCTTAGACATGTTCTGGGATAGACTGATTTCTGGATATGAAATAGCACTAACAATAACAGTTGTACAGACACTAGAAAGAAGTAACATCATACTATGAGAATAATTAAATTCTAAAGATGTTGGCCATGATTGGTTGGTGGTTTCCACTGTCTGAAGGACATTTGAAGGTCTGATCTATGAATGTGCTTCTGATTTGTAAATTGGAAGTTTTGAGGATTGTTTTGTTTTTCCCTTTTCTTTTTTAGAGTGAACGTAATCAAATTCCTAAAATCTAAGGATGTTTTAAAAGGAAAATAATTGTTTTATGATGGATGACTGTTTTATGGTTTGTAATTTTGTTTAAGGAATTATTCCTCTCTTTTTTTTTTTTAAATGTTCTTCGTAACCATACACAATAAAACAAAAAGATAAGATGAAGCCTGCATCCTCCAAAGGCGACATCTTCCCATCCTCCCTCGATAAATACTTCCTTGGATTACAGAGTTTATTAATCGCTCCTTCTCAGAGGCCAATGTGCCCGAGGTCATCAAGAAAGCATGGATCACACCTCTGTTAAAAAAGACCAATCTTGTTCAACTGGTTCCTGGTAACTACTGCCCCATAACAAAGTTGCCATTTATTTTAAAAAAAATCAACAAGGTGGCCTGTTCCCAGTATTAAACTTTTGTAGAGACGCACAAAATCTTAGCAAAGGAGCAATCAGGCTTCAGGGTAAATCACGGATCAGACAGAGCTCTGTTGGACTTGATAACTAACATTACGGAGATCATTGAGGATGGAAACACTACCCTGTTGCTTTTATTAGATTTATCATCTGGGGCCTCGATACCTGCAACTCTCACTTCCTAAATATCTTCCCTCTCAAGCTCTTCACTCATCCGCCTCCAACTCCCTCAGGGTCAGTCGCTTCTCCAAGCAAAGAGTTGGTGGTAGATATCTCTCTTCGGCTAGGGCCTCCCTCTGGAACAGCCTCCCTGCCTCCCTGAAACTTAAGGAGAACCATCTCGGTTCCGGAAGCACCTTAAAACCTTCCTCTTTGCTTCTGCTTTCTCTCTCCCTCTCCCCTGCTGAAGTCCTGGCTGATACTGATACTGAACTAGTTACCTGGCCACCCATCTCATCTCGCGGCCAAGCCCTGCCAGTTGCACTCCTGGACTCCCTCCCTGGGAACCCCTGCACATGGGGATTGTTCTCTGTATCCCTACAGTCCTCCACTGCACTTATGCCTGAACTCACCTTTGCACTTGCCACCAGTTGGCCGCTCCTTTATTTATTTTCTTATTTTATTATCCCATATACTGCATGTTCCCTCCACCTCCCGCGCTTTCCTTTTCCCCCTTCCGTTGCACTTGCATGATCTGAATGTCACCTGGCCTAGTAAGATTGTTGTCTGTCTTCCCTCTGTTCCCCCTCCCTTCCCTCGTTGAGCCTTGAAACACTTGTGTATAGGCATGTTATAAATGCAATATCATATCATATCATTTGATCTGGTTGATCACAACCTGATTGGCAGACAGATTAGAACATGTAGGCAGATGTTCCCATATGGCTGTATCATGGTTTAAGTCTTTTCTTGGTCCCAGAATGGCAAGTGTTGCCAAGGGGACATCTCAGGCACAGAAGATAACTGTTACCTGCGGTGTCCCTCAGGGTTCTTGTCTGTCTCCTCCGCTATGTAACATTTATGTCAAGTGCTTATGCAACCTTCTGCAATGCTTGAGTGTTAAGTTTGCTAACTACACAGAGGACACCCAGATAGTTTTTAAGCTATCTGGGATCTATGAGGAGGACGTTGCAAATCTTTGGGACAAATTCCCTGGCTCAAAATGACAAGAAAACAGAGATACTTATCATGGGAACTCCCCACAGATTAAAGAACTGGACCCACAATATAAAACATTTGTGATCAATGGGAATTCTATCCTTGTGTCATTGGGTGTCATCTTTGATTCCGACCTGCCATTTCCCATCTAAAGTCCACGTGCTTTTACTATGTACACCTGTTGTGGAAGATTTGTCCATATTTATCTGAACCTAACAGGGCCTTGAATTGTGGCGGCGATAGTAAACCCTAAGTTGGACTACTGTAACAGCCTCCTTGTTAAGACATAAAAAGGCAATAATAAAAAACTTCTAGTAGTGCAGATAGTGCAGTCCGGGCAGTTTGTGGGCTTACACGCCAAACTCATGTTTCAGAATACCGAAGGAAGCTTCACTGGCTTTCCATTGAACAGCAAATACACTTTAAAGGTGCTGTCGTAGTATTTAAATGGATGATGGATGAAGCACCAGATTATCTCTCCACCAGAGTGAAAAAAGCGACCTCTCATCGTATGCTACATTCGAATAATAAATTGTTGCTGGAACAACCTTGTGTCACCTTGGAAAAACTTTGCGGTGCAAGCTTCAATGCCTGGGCCCCATCACTTTGGAACATGCTTTCATTGGATATAAAGGGCTGCGCCTCTACCCAGCAATTCAGGAAATGCCTTAAAATATTCCTTTTGATATATACATGATCTAACAATGCTTTGTTTCTGAAGGACCCCCAGGTCTACTCTATTTAAGCCGCTGTGCTGCTTATTTTTTGTTCATTGTTGTCTCGTCATGTGAGCGCCCTGAGGCCTTTGGGTGTGTGTGCGCGCTATATAAAACATGTTTTAGTTAGTTAGTTCAACACATTAGAAAATGCCAAATACGTAAACATTTTCTTAACCTCTAACATGGATCACTCTATTCACTATCCGAACACTACAGCTCCAATGAGTCAAACGTCTGCTCCATTTTTCACCCTGATCCATTATTCAACGTATATGTGTTTGTGTATAGAGCTGACGTGGAACAGACATGCACGCGTGTGTGTGTAGAGCAGACGTGTGTGTGTGTATGTAGAGCAGGCACCTGTGTATTGATCAGAAGTATGTGTGCGCAGACCAGACGAAGTACCAGCTAGTAGAGCCGGTGATTCCTTAGTGCAGTTGAATGCATGATCGAACGAACGCATGAGCGACGAATTAGGAAGTATGTAGATATAACCCGATCTCATACGCATCATATCACATCACCACGCTTACTCTCTTCTTTTACACCATCACCCAACTAGAACACAGCGATACTATGACACCATTCGGTATAGCTGTTCTCATACCAACATCTTCCTCATACTACACATCACTCTAACTAAACACTGCTGGTTACACCCTCCAGCCGGCGTTCTCCTCAGGCCTAACGCAGCCTCAATCGATCTGGATAATCCGGCCAGAACGAACACATACTCCTCAACCCTCAACCACCACACCTAATGCTAAGAAGCTGCCTCCACATGAATGCTACACCTGCAGCACACATATACGGTGCGCACACGCATCTTTGACGCCTTTATACTCTCTCTACTGACTTGAACTTCGGTTCCCGAGGGCGTTCAACCTACCAGCGCCTTGAGACTATACCAATGGTACATAAGGCGCTATATAAATGCAAAGTAACATAACATAACAAGCAAAAAGGCAATTATTCCAAATAATATATGGTGGCGTGTTCTCACAGAGTGCGAGATCGTGATGCATACATCACTGATGCACACAACACCATATGAAAACAATACCTTTTATGTCCAACACCATGATGCTACCTTGGTGGAGAAAAGCCTGGCAGAATTTAAACTATTACATTTACTCTGGATTTGCTGAGCAAATATTTTAGGCATATTCCCGTGCTATGAGCACCGACCAAACAAACAATGCCCTAATTACACAGCCCACGGTAGCGGCTGTGTAGTTATGGTTGAGTTGCTAAACTCATAGGAAGAGCACTTTTTCGGCGGCTTATAACTTCGCTCCCCCTGGAGGAATCCTCACCAAACTTTGTAAAAAAAAGCATATGGGCGGCTTTGAATTTTTTCTCCCAAGTTGAGTGCGGTTTCTTGTAGCGGGGCAAAGTTATAGGGGGGGTCCCAATTTTTTTTTCTCCATACACTGAATGGTGTACACGACTACAGCCCAAACGGTTGGATGGATTTTCACCAAATTTGCGGCAGGAGCGGGGGCTTGGCTCAGAAAGTGTGTTTGTGTGTGTTTGGTGGAAATCTGACCAGTACTTTTGTTGCAAATTACTGAAAGATACGTCCCTAAAAATTAGTGATATCTGGGTCCGCTCCGCAGAACCATTTTCCTGTTCGCTCCGCGGACCAATGTGGCATTGGCCTGCCGTACACTGTGAAGTTGGCTAACGTTGGACGCAGCCAGTGGTTGGCTGGAGGGAAGCATGCTGTGCGTCAAAGTTTTGGGGAAATGCCGCCATGGTGTATCGGAGGACAGTGCGGCGGCGGAAGGGTCTGGAAAATGTACCGTACGGCATGTGTTGGTGGCAAGAAGGGAAGGAATGGGAGGGGGATTGAGAAGTGGTTCATGTGACATATGTAGTTAGGTGGAAGAAGACCAAGGAGTGCCTGCAGTTTTCGTGCCTACTGCGTCAAGTCACGGGTAGCTAGACAGGCAAATACTTTCTGTGGTGATTGGAAGCAGGTGCCGCAATGGCCCGATAGCTTCTGCTGCAACCTGTTTGCGGCAACCTCTTTCCGTGGTGAGTAGTGACAGGTCAATTTTAGAAGGGGAATCAATTGCACATGACATAGTTTGGTTGGGAGCGTGGGAGCGTGGCAGTGTGGGTGGCTGTGCTATGCGGTAGTTGGGCACATGGTGGCATGCATGGGTGAAGTTGCATTGGGGCTGTGGAAGGATTAGACTATTGGGTGCATGGGCAAAGGCCGTAGACCGTAGGGCATGCACTGAAGAGTGTAGGGCTTTAGCATACCCACCGCACCAAGTGTGGGTGTGCATTCGGTACAGCGTGGTGCTTGCATAGTGTGGTGTGTTCTATTTGGTTGCAATAGGCCATTGTTGCAAACCGAATGTGGGTAGTTTGGCAGTGGCACAATAGGGAATGAAAGTGGGGACGGCCATAGTATGTGAATGAAAGTGCACAGGGGTGCAGGAGAGACTGTTTTCTTTCTACATTATGGTAACTGGTGCAATTTGTTGCTGCATAGTTCCATGGCAGTGTACAGATTGGGTAGTAGTGATGGTGGATAGTCGAAGTTGGTGACATGGTGAAATGGATGGTGCTATTATGTAGCAGTGAGAGTGTTAAAGGCTTAGACAGTTGGGTGCATGGCCGAAGGCCGTAAGCCATAGGCCATGCACTCAAGAGGCTAGGACTTTAGGACACACAGAGTAGTAATGCATTTTGGATTCTGCAGCAGTTAGATGGTGTTGACCTGTAAAGAATAGGTGTGGAGCATATTTCAGATGAAATAGAGCAGGAGAAGTGAGCTGCCATCTGTGCATGTTTGGTTTTGCAGGTGAGGACACTGTTACAACATGGTAAAGTTTTTGATGTGTATTTGTGGATGGTGCTGTGAAAAGTCATGCAGTGTGGGCACTGGGTGCTGGGTTTGCATACTTTTAGTATGTAAGAGGATAAGGTAGAAGTGCACCTTGAATGTGCGTGGTTACTATACTGTGTGATGAATTGTTGAAGTAGGGCCAATGTTGTGAAAAGGTTGTGGGTAGGTTGGTAGTGACACAATAGTTTGTGGATGGGTGTGGGTAGGGGTGGTGGAGGCTATGGTATGTTTGTGGATTCTGCTAATATCGACCTGTTTTTGTGAATGGGTGCAATGCAGAGGTTCAGTATTTGATTCGTGGATGCGTGTGTAGATTGGGTAGGAGTGCTAGTGGCAGTGGTGTGTATATGGATTGGCGTAGTTGCTGATATGGTGAAATGCATGGTGCCATTACGTTGTGGGTAGTTTGGCAGTCACACAATAGTTTGGGACGAAGTGGGGACAGCCATAGTATGTGCATGAAATTGTACAGTGGTGCAGGAGAGTGTTTTCTTTTTACATTATGGTAACTGCTGCAATGTGTTGCAGCATTGTTCCATGGCGGTACACAGGTTGGGTAGGAGTGCTGGTGGTAGTGCTGTGTATCTGGATAGTCGAAGTTGGTGACAGGGTGAAATGGATGATGCCATTATATAGCAGTGAGAGTGTTGAAGGCCTAGACTGTTGGGTGCATGGCCAAAGGCCATAGGCTGTAGGCCATGCACTCAAGAGCTAGAACTTTAGGATACACAGGGCAGTAATACATTTTGGATTTTGCAGCAGTTAGAGGGTTGTGACCTGTAAAGAATGGGTTTGGAGCACATTTCAGATGAAATAGAGCAGGGCAAGTGAGTTGCCATGCGTACTTGGCGATGGTGCTGTGAAAAGTTATGCAATGTGGGCACAGAGTGCTGGGTTTGCATAATGTCAGTATGGAAGAGGATATGGTAGAAATGCACCTTAATTGTGCCTGGTTACTATGCTGTGTGCTGAATTGTTGAAGTAGGGCCAATGTTGTGAAAAAGTTGTGGTTAGGTTGGTAGTGAAACACTACATTGTGAATTGGTGTGGGTAGGGGTGGTGGAGGCTGTGGTATGTTTGTGGATTCTGCTGATAGTGACCTGTTTTCCTGAATGGGTGCAATGCAGAGGTTCAGTATGTGATTGGTGGATGCATATGCAGGTTGGGTAGGAGTGCTGGTGGCAGTGGTGTTTATGTGGATTGGCGCAGTTAGTGATATGGCGAAATGCATGGTGCCATTACGTTGCAGTGTGTGTGTTCAAGGCCTAGCCTATTGGGTGCACTACAATAGCAGAAGTGAGCTGCCATGCGTGCATGTTTGGTTTCGCAGGTGAGGACGCCGTTACAAGATGGTAAAGATTTTGATGTGTACTTGGCAATGATGATGTGAAAAGTCAGGCAGTGTGTGCATGTTTGTGGTATGTTGTGCAGCCTCCTCACTGCCTTCCTTAAACACTGAATCTTTTTTGTTATCATGACAGTCTCTGGTACTGTAAGTAAACCTCAAGGGAATAGACGCCCCTTTGGATCATAGCATGGTTGTACCTAATTTACCAAGCAACAGACGGCCCTCCATATTGCAATCGGCCAACTCACTGCTTGGTTTGCTCTCTGCAATGTTAGCAATATTAACGGCGCTGCCTGCGACTTCAAGCCGACTTTGGTTGTCCCCAAGGGCTGAGTCCTTGACACATTTGAGCATATCTATTTTGTTGATTTTCCCCGCACTAGGGGAGGGCTGCCATTCCCGCATGGCCAACGTTGGGAAGCTAGCTTTGAGTCCTGGCAAGATGTCCTGGCGCCTTTCACTCCCTCAATTTCATTTTCATTTTCAATTTATGTCTGTGCGGTTTCAGCCATCATTACCACAACCTTAAGCCCTCCCACACCAATATTACTGTCATTCAGCTCACTCCCACATGCTCAGTCACTTACTTGTTGTCTCACTTCTAACGGGCGGAGCAGGCACGTTGATTCCCTCGATTGCCCAACAGATGAAGTCAACACCAACGCTGACGCCAGAGCAGAGTCACATCGCTTCATCTGAGCTTGCGTTAGTGGTTGCTTTCTCGGCTCCATTGTACCAGTTCCTTAAAACAGGGTCCAGATGAGGTAGGAGGGTGAGAGAGATGAAGGGCCACTCACCACCCGTACCACACAGAACACACAGAACAGTCCGTCTCACACCGCAATGCTCTGCGTTGGAGTGAAGGTTTAAAAGGTTTCCGCCGCCTCCATCAGAATCAATGGAAATGGAAGAAAGGAAAAAAGGCTCCTACTGCAACAGAAGGAGTCCAGAGTTTCAAACACACAGAACACTCTGTCTCACTCCAGATTCATTTGGGTCTGTCGTACATAACACATTTACCTCATCTTTTACTACACATTTTGTAGCAATTTTATTTCCTACAAAATTCAGGTAATACCGCCTCATACTCTTTTGGCCTTACCCTCGCCCCAGCCCAAATTCCCTCACTAAAACCCACCACCTTCATTTTGAAAGACACACCTGGCAAAAAATGTGCAGTAAAGAAATCAGGGGTGAAAAGTCTGTGGTAAAAACACTGGGCAGCCCCTTCATCCTTTAAACTGAAGAAGAAAAATAAACATTGCTTTCAGCAACAATAAACCAATACCCCATGAAGGCCAAACCAACAGCGTTGCTGACTTTTTTCGCCTTATCACACACCCCTGCATGCAAGCGGATAGCTTGGCCCTTGCATCACTTACTCCAGGGGATGTATTTTGGGCTCTCCCTTCTGACTGAACAACACATCCAAGGTTCTCTTGGCTACCACTCACCTAAAAACACAGCCACTCACTTGACTAGGGTACTTTTGGCTTGCAAGCATTAACACCACAGGGTTTCCATCTGTCTCTCTAACTCTCTCTATCCTACTAACAAACCCCTGCCCTCTTTTCTTGCAGGACCACGCACAGCGAGCCAACCAAAATGCTCTACATGTAATCGCTTCAGAGTACTGCACATTATATTATACAGACTCTGGACTGGGACTCTAAGGTACTTGTAATCAGAGGTCCTCTTGAGTAACTCTGTTTAAAACTTTGTTTGAAGATCAAGTATTTTTATGGTTCCATTAAGTCTTTCAGCAGATTGTTCAAAAGTGACCACCCTTGAGACGCTTGAAGTTGAAATGAAGCTTTTGATTTCTTCGACTGGACTGCTGAATGTAGCACTCCTGGCCCTTTTCCCTTATGCCAGGAGTGCTACATAGGAGATGAGTTGTTAAGGATAGTAGCAACATTATGACACCATTCATGTGGCTATACAAATGACAGAAACACATCCATGGCATTATTCATACAGCTTTTGTTAAGATTACAAAATTAATTGATAGTGTAATAAAGACATACTTGCATAATCAATTCAAACTCCTCAGTTCATTAAATGCTACTAATCCTGTGTGCTACTGGTTGGTACATCCTATTAAGCAATCAAAGTTACATCTTGGGGGCAAAAGAGAAATTATATGGAATAGTGCAGCAGAACGACAGCGCAATTTCAACAGCGGTGTCAGAGTAACAATTTTCAATGCAATAAACACTGTATGATGCTACATTAGCACCTTGGAGAGGGGTTCAGGGAGTCTCTTAGTCAACCTGGAAGCTTGTAAAGCCCTGGTTCCAACTCTCCTCAAAAGCGTGTCGCAAACATCTTCCTGGCCAGGCAGCAGGTAAGTACTCCTGTGTTCTCTTCCATTCTAACCCCAATTTCTACCTCCCTCGTCTACTCCACCACAACCTCTACCCTTGACCCCCTTACCTGCAGCTGCCTCATCATTCACTGTTGATTGGAAAACTTGATGTGTCAGCATTTCTCTGCTGAGCCATTGGCCAAGAGAGTATGTGTAGTTCCCTTCTCCCTTTTCCATGGTGGCCATCGTCTTTTGTATTTTTTTATTTTATTTGAGAAACAGAAATCACATTGTATCTCACCTTAAATATAGCTCCCTGGTAAAGCATGCCAGGATGCCAATAGCAACTAACCCCTGGATGTGCCCGGCACATTGTAAGTTTATTGCTTAATAGTTGTGAGTTATTGTTCATTCCTATAGTCCATGATTTATTTATTTTTCTTCCACAGGGAATTTTTAAAGTCTGTGTTCTTCAGACTGTATATAATGGGGTTACACAGAGGACTGATTATGATGTAGGTCAAAGAGGAGATCTTGCTGTCCCCCATTGCTGATTTTGGTCGAACATATGTAGCACAGATAGATCCGTAGAAAACAACAACCACAGTCAGGTGGGAGGCGCAGGTCGAGAAGGCCTTCCAACTCCCCTCCTTTGACTTAATTTTCACAATAGAAGAGATAATGTTGACATATGATATGATGATCAAAATAAACGACCCCAGTGCCAGTGAAACTCCAATAGTATAGATGAATATTTCAATCATGTGAGTGCTGGTACATGTGATCTTCATCAATGCTGTCAAATCACAGAAGAAGTGATTGATCGTGTGGGAGCCACAGTAGGAGAACCCAGACACGGCTACAGTGAATGGTAAAGTAAGCAGGAGCCCAATAAGCCAGCTTCCTGCAGCTAGCCATATACACATAGCTAGACTCATGATGGAGGAGTAATGTAAAGGATTACAGATGGCCACATACCGGTCATAAGCCATCACTGTGAGCAAAACAATCTCTGCAGCTGCCAAGGCAACAAAAAAAGTCATCTGCAAGAGGCACTTTGTGAGTGAAACATGCAAGTCCTTAAGAAAGAAGTGTGCAAGCATTGGAGGGAGAACAACTGATGTATATGTGATGTCCATTAGTGACAATATAGAGACAAAGAAATACATAGGGGTGTGCAGCTGTGAGCTACAGGAAACTGTTGCTACAATAAGAAGGTTTCCACTCAGAGTAAGCAGGTACAGCACTAAAAACACACTAAAGAGTGGAGCTTGGAGATCTGGAAGATCTGAAAAGCCAACAATCAGGATATCAGTGGTTGAACTTTGATTTTCTGCTTCCATGGGGAAGGATTTGAAGAGAAGCTGAAAATAAATAAACACGGTCATTAGTATTATTGCTCAAATGGGCTCGAGTGCCTGGAAAATTGCACCTTCTTGCAGTGATGTAAATAAAGCTGTAAGATCTTTTGGAAAACTGATCACACTGCTTATCTCTTCATTTCTTACGGTTCATTGTGTACATAACATTAAGGGTTTAGTTGCAATGGTTGAATTTAGGAACATGGATATTTTATGGAAAGCATCTTTTGATCTTCAAAAGATCCGGATCTCCCTTCACAATGGCAGCTCACTTCCAGAGGCAACAATTTATATTTTGAGCTGACTTCTGAATTAACAATTGTGTACAACTACACAGTGAAGTCACACCTCTACATCATTATCTAATTCAAATGCATACCTGACCATGTGACTAGCTTTCATGCCCTTTCTTGCATTTCAGACTTGCATCATGATAAACAAGAGGAGATCATTTATGTATTTATTGTAATTGTTGGTAACACGCCAGCTCGCCCGAGGGCCTCAAGGCACGCAAGCAGGGGAGGGGACATCATCCTTGAGTGGGAAACAATTAATGGTGATATCTCTTGATATCACTATATAGCCGATAGGTGCTCTCTCTTCTGGAAACGTGACACTTTATAATCTCACCTATTGCCTGGGTGCAACCTTCGCCCTGGGGTCATGGATTTTGCATCTGCTCCTAGAGGAGTGTCCAGTGGTAATTCAAATATTTTCATTCATTCAGCTTTTGGATTCAAATGTCTCCTGAGTGTGTGTGGGGGGCAGAGATGTGAGTCTCACCCTTGATATTGATTGATTGATATTTTATTTCTATCGCGCTTGTACACAAGTGTTTCAGAGCGCGACAATGCAAGGGAGGGGAACAGGGAAGAACAAAACAGCAATCTTACTAGGCCCAGTGACATTGAGAACACGCAAGTATATGGGAGAGGGGGGAGGGGAAAAGTGCATGGAAGGGGGGAGAAGAGGAAAGTGCGAAGCAGAGGAGAAACAGATAAATAACAATAAATAAATAATAAAGGCAACAAACAGTGGTAGTGCAGCCAGCAATTTGCAAGTGCAAGGTTTAAGGCAGCAGAAAGGGTAGGTCTGATAAGTGAAGGAAGAAAAAGAGGAGGCCTGTATGGGTACAGCTACAGACCCCAGTGCAAGGGGTGGCCCGGAGGCAGTGCGGGAGGGTGTCAGGGTGAGCAGGTACCTGTGCCCGGAGGACAGCGGGTGGCCAGGTGCATGGTGCCAAGAGAGAACAGATCAGCAGGGGAGAGGGGGAGCTAAGGCAGAAGAAAAGAGGAAGGTCTTGAGGTGCTTCTGGAACCGGAGATGGTTCTCATCAAGTTTTAGAGTGGCAGGGGGGCTGTTCCAGAGGGAGGCCCCAGCCCAAGACAGAGATCTACCCCCAGCTTGTTTCTTTGAAAAATGACAGCCCCTGAGGGAGTTGGAGGTAGAGGAGCGAAGAGCTTGAGAGGGGAGGTATTTTGGACCCAGGCCCCAGAAAGCCTTGTGGACAATGCAGAGGGTTTTGAATTTAATCCTTGCATCCGCTGGGAGCCAATGGAGAGATTTCAGAGCTGGAGAGATACGATCCCAGGGCTTGAGCCCAAGTACATGTCTTGTCAGGAATCAGGGCTGGAAAAGACGTGGAGTGCGGAAATACGCCTATTAAGACAATAGGAGCTGGGAAGGACTTGGAAACTACAGTTCCCAGCATCCTTAGTGCCTTCCTGTAGTTCGGCCCGTGCGCGCGTTGCCAGCTGTCTTGAATTAAGAACAGCTTATTAGCAGGCAACGGCAGCAGGCAGGTGTGGCTTATTTTTATCCAGCAGTCGGAGGCAGGCGGGCCACGTACGGAGAGAAGGAATGTAAGTGAGGAACTCTTGACCGCTACACGGCCACCGTTCGGAAGAAGCAGGAGGGGCTTGAGGCTGCCTACAGAATTACAGCATTACACTTGTTGTCTGGGAAGTCCCGTGGGGCTCCCCAGACCTAAGATAAGTACATCTGGGGCACCATGATTGATCTATCTGGAGAAATGGTGTTGGGAGTGATTGACAGCTCATCGTGATTCATCTGGGAAGTCCCGAGGGGCTCCCAGAGCTAAAAATAAGTAACGTTACAAGTTTTCTTGAATGCACGAAGGGGAAACAAAGAGTGTTGTGCTAAAAACCTACATTACATGCTAATTAAGGGTTGTACTGCATTTGTGTTGGCACACACGGTATTTGTGGTTATGTATCAGGACACACACGGACAAAGACTCTATAGGCCACAGGGACAGGAATTATTCTTCACTAGTGCAGTTAACTAATGGGAAAAGCATTTATGTTGTATGCTGCTAATGCTGCCCGAAGGGCCATGTGTACTGTTTAATCATTATGCGAATGTTCCCTTTTGTGTGTGTCCATCATATTGCTTGCTTTATGTGTTTTCTGTGAACTAGCAGGGTGCGGTACACGTATTAAGGTGTGCTATTCAAGAACTAGGCATGGGTCTGTAGCGCATGTGGCATTTCTAGTGGTTACATGTTAGACAGAGTAGAGTATGGTTTTTTCCTGGTGTTTCCCCTTTCCCATCCACATTAGGATTTCCTTACCCTCTCTCCGGTGTTCCTAATTTCCCCTTCCTATCCACAACCTCTCCCTAACCCCTCTTCCCCCCATTGGCTGCCATGTGGCGACCTGTGTTCTATATCAGGTGCCTGTGCCAACCACGGTGGGCGGGTCGAGTTCATTCGGCTTCCGTGATTCGGGGGAGAGTGTCGATCTCTCTTCCTTCCCGTCAAGTGTGATTGTGACATGTCTCGCAGTCCTCTTCTGGATTAGTTGCAGAGGGCGGAGAGTAGAGGCAGGTAGATTTAGAAAGAGGCTGTTACAATAGTCCAAGCTAGAGAGAACCAGAGCTTGGGATACCATGAGAATCTGGGGGATGGAGTGCAAAGGCAAAGTACCTCTGAGGAGGTGCGGTAGGAAATTTTACTTTTTAGAGACTTCAGGGATGTGGGCGGAGAAGGAAAGGGTGGAGTCCAAGAGGACCCCAAGGCTCTTAGTCTCGCAGGTCTGAGGAGGGCCATCGGAGGCCGGCCAGAGAGTGAGGGGAAAGGATGGTGAAGGTGTGCCGATGATGAGGATCTCCTTCTTGCTGTCATTCAGACAAAGAATATTGGCGGCACACCAATCTTGAATGGCAGTTAGGCAATCAGAGATGAGAGAGGGAGAGGAGGTGGCAGAGGGCAGCCTGAAAATGAGTTGAGTGTCGTCAGCGTAGCACTGGAATTTTGAGCAGAAAGTGGCAATGAAGTGGGCGAGAGTTGCCAGGTATTGGTTGAAAAGCCATGTATGTGACTTGTCATGTAAAATGTTAGCTTGCTTGACAAACAATATTGTTTCAAAATTGCTCATCGAAATATCAAATCAGCAGAGACAAGTTGTAAAAGTTAGACATTCATGCATCAGCAAATATAATTCAAGGGTTACATTGTACATCATTGAACCATGAATACAAACATCCGGTAAAGTGGCACAGCCAGTAGAGCGCTCCCTTTGACATCTGTGCAGAGCCTGCTAACGCAGGTCCGAATCCCGGCAGGGCCAGGCTAGGTCGATAAATGTGCACCACACCCCATGGGTAATAATAAGCAGTGCTCACATACCTGAGGGTTCATAGCACTATATAAATGCTAAATTATTATCCTCATTCTAATCGTACACATGTTGATTCTTGAGAAGATAAGCTTTGATCCGTATGTCTGTTTTTAAAAGCATTGAGGGACTTCTGGACAATCTCTGATTGTTTATGATTTAGAATCAATGTGGCCTATTGACATGTGCATTTTGACGCAATGTGAACAGATGATTCTGTGATCCGATACAAACTCATCTATTGGTACAGGACACACTGCTGCGCCTTCTGTACAGCCACATACAGTCTTTCTTTCTCATTCTACTTAGAAGACTTGCCTTTGGAGGCAGTGGTGACAGACTGGTGAAACTTCAGTGATTTGCGACGTTTAGTAGCTGCATTCAGTATTAACAAATAAACTCACAATACACCTATTATGTTTTTAGAGAGAAGACAGGTTCCGTAAGCCACAAGATGGAGCAGAGGGACGAACAACGCTACCCACCAGAGCTAAGGACATGAGCCCATAGAGTGATGTGCTCTGTGCATCATACAACTAAGAAGCACAGAAACGAATGGTCGAGTGTACAGCTTGAGAATGCATTGCAGTGATAAAAGTCATGATTTGTATGGCTTTCATCGCCACTATGGGGGGCAGACATGGCCTTTAAAGGTCAGAGAGGGGCTCAGCGAGTGCAATTAAAGGCCATGTCTGCTCCCCACAGCGGGGTGTAACCTGTTCACAACCTAAGTTTAACCGGGGTGCACTTGCCCCCCTCGCCCCAGGAGATTGGTGTCGCGTGCACTTATTTACCTTTTTGTAATTGTTCTTGCATTTATTTAAGCTCATAGAGCGATTTTGTAAAAAAATGCTGTACAATTTGATTATAGCGGTACAAACATTATGCAACACAATTCTTAAAGAATGAATGAAGAAAAGTTCAATATTAGTTTGAAGGAGTAGAGAGGTAATGAGCTTTGAACGAGTATGGAAGAGATTCAGCGTGGTAGTAGGTAAAATAGTCAGTGGGAGAGAGTTGCAGAGTTTAGGCGTGAAAAGTGAGAAAGAGCAGAAATGAGAAGAATGGCAAGGAGGTGAGGGAGTGGCAAGAAGGAATTGGGACTGTGGCCGCAAGATGCTAGTGAAATGCCCCAGGTGTGGAAAGAAGTGTTAGCTGCATACATTGCATTAGCAAGAAGAACTGGTCACTTAGTGACAGTTTTTTGCCATTTGGTTTGGCAGTTCTGCACACATTTTATTTGTAGTTGGAGTTGATACATTTTAGGGAGCATCGCAGAGCCTTACACGAAGAAAGAAGGAGCCACAATGTCATACTGTTGCTTAGAGTATTTAGAGGTTAGAGCCAGGTCGTGTTTAATAGTTTTGTAACTAGTAGTAGTGACTGAAGTTGTGCTTTGGTTGCAGAAAGGAGATTTTAAGAATATGCTGTTTTATTTTACACTCAGGAAAGCTTTTGGTAGCAGATGAAAAGGTAGCTGAAGTGTCCAGCAGTGACATGAGCTAAGGATCATACTGGAGTAATATAATGGGTGTCTGCCGAATGAGCCTGAGTGCTGCCATTTTTTTTTTATTTTTTCGTTTTATACTGTTAATCAATAACTATTAATATGTTTAAACGTGTTATTTCATGACTCCTACTCCTCACAGATGTTAAAACCGGAAGGGAAATAAAAGAGTAAAGAAACGTTCACGCATCAAACGCTAGATTGTATTCATACATCTCTCTCCACAATTTGGTAAACAAATAATTACAACCCTCATTTGTTCCAGACATGAAAAGATTCCAGAGCACAACAGGAGTAGTAGACATGTTGCATGTAGGACGCTGGTAGCCCAACACTGAAAGACAAGATGGCAAGCAGATTCCAATTCTAACTCCCCGCAAAGGCGGCATAATCAATTACTTCTTGGGATCCTGCACCAACCCCTTGTGATCTTAAAGGTTTTTACTGCATTACATTTTTGGCATATGTAGTCCCAGACAAAGTGCTTGCAAATACAATTATGAATATAAAGGGGAACCAGCCATCTTGCAGAGATGTACGGAATAGACTATTCAGCTGTTCATTTAGTGGCAACATTTATGGTGAACTGGTCATGAATATAGCCCTCCACGTGTGCCCTCGTAGTGCTTTTGTAGTGGTTTAAATCCACCTCTAACGGGTCAGCCTGGGATCTCTTAATTCATGCATCAACGGATTGTTTAATTATGCCCAAAGTAAAAGACTGCATAAAGACAGCCTTAGTAGGAAACACCTCAAACAACTTCCCCATGAGTGTGTGTTTCTATGCATGTGCGAGCTTCGAATACAGCTTCAAGCAATTCAACATAATACGCTCACTGATCAGAAATATACCAAAAGAAACATTTCAGGTGAGACAAACACGGGTAATCTTTAAATTGTCTTTAAAATTGAAATTTCAAGTTTAGAAGCTGCCTCCAAAGACCCCAGAGCCCACATCCCTGTTGCATGCGTGTTTATGGGTGAAATATTCATAGAGTGCAATTTAACCAAAGTGCCCCCAGATTAACCACCTCCATTAGGACCCAGGGAGCAGATGGCCCCTGATTCTTGTGCTCTTCAGACCATGAGTTTGTTCAAGTGAAGGGTGCTCATAAGTTTAGCATTGAGGATGATTCCATGATAGGTGTAGTGAGTGACAACTTCTACGGAGACAGCCTTTAAATTCCAACCAAAACTAGGTGCTCGTCTACATTGGAAATCAAACACCATAATCTTGGTTTTACTGGTGTTCACTTTAAGTGAGTTTGCCGCCAAATATGAGAAAAGATGATCCAGAGCTGTTTTGGGGGATACATTGAGGATTACGATATCATCGCCATAACCCATCAATTGAACCATTTGATCACCAAGTTTAGGCGGGATACAATTCAAATGGCCCAGAGCTTCCCCCATAACAGATAAATATAAATGGGGCATGTATACAACATTGCTTTAATCCCATGTTAGTGGGAATCCAGAACAAGGTTCTCCCATTGTCCACCAACCGGACCTTGACTCTGGTCGCATCATGCAGTATCATGATCATTTCAATAGGCCAGGTGGGATCCCCCAACTGTTCAGTTTCCCCCACAGCCTTGCACGGTCATAAGTGTCAAAGGCAGAACTGTAATCTACAAACACTGCATAGACAGGTTTTTTCGTGTCTTCCAAGATTGCTGTATGACAGTGGTGACAGCTAAAGCATTGACTCTGGTGGTAAAACCCTTTCTGAAGCCAGATTGATTCCATGGTATAATATTTTCTGCCTCCGCCTAGCAGGTCAGTTCCTCAAGAAGGACCCTAGCAAACACCTTAGATGGAAAATCAACAATCACCAAAAGGCGATAGTTATGAGGGTTGTCATGGGAACCTTTCTAGTGGACTGGGACTAAGATGCTGTCATGCCAGGATCGAGGCAGTGTTTGGGTGGCAGAAATACAGCAAAAGAGATGGTGAAAACATCTGCTTACAGAGCCCGGGGTGATTTACTGATGTTAATTAGCCAAGCATCTTCTTCCTTGTTTTCCCCATATTTCAAGACCCCAACTGGCAAAAGGTATAACATTGTCTCAGGAAGGAGCCCCCCAGATGTTTGGAAATATATATTATCCATTCTGGCTCAGAGAATCCATTGATGTCAGAATGAGTCATGCTGTTGCCATTTACAATCTCCAAAATGTCTGTGGATCTTTGGTAAGAGTAGTCAAAACTCCACTTTTGCCATTCCCTAGACTGTCGATGGAGTCTGATCAACTTGGTATATTCAAATCTGATCTGCCTCCTGCCCATTGGTCCTCCTATTTTTTCCCATGTTTTTGTGGAGGATGCACTCATTGATAAATACAGCACATTCCTCATATTGTGCCATAATCTTAATACCCAAAATCTGATCTACTGTTAGGAAACCATGGCAGGCTAGGTTTTCTGGTCATTTGCCTCGCTCCCAGAAGTCACCATCTCTTACACTTGCCTTGCGTTCCCCTTGTTGCACACGGAAACGACTTGTGTTTAAAACCATCAGCTCTACTCCAACGCATTATAGATCTTTTTGGGAGCATTGGGGGTTGCCCTGGAAACGCTGGCATTCTGTGTTTCGTAGGTCATGTGTGCAATCAAGTTAGACCCGTTTTTTGTTTGGTCACATGGTTTCTTCCACTCATTCATAGGCTCCTTCCCACAGCTCGCTTGCTGCTTCTGATTTTTGTTTCTGCAGCAATATTACTTGTTACGCTAACCTGTGTATTTTGATCTCTGCTACGTTCTACGGATTCCTCTCGTCAGCCCATGTCTGCCTTGGAAAGATCCTCTCTGTTGCCAGACTTCGGAATGCTTTTGACCTGTTTTGCTTGACGATTTCATCTTTGTCATTGCCCGCACGTTTCTGGTGATCACGGAACGTCCTGGACCTTGCCATATCTCTACGACTCTGTTTTGTTTGCTTGTCCGTATGCAGTGGTCGAAGTGTATGAAAAGAAGTAGTGGAACTATGTTTCCTGCTGGCCTTCCCCTGCTATCCACAAACCCCTTCACCACGTCCCCTTCCACACACCATACACACCCCCAACACTTGCACCTGATGTTTAAGGGAACGTTCAGTGCAGTGCACTAAAAGAGCAAGCTTCAATTTCTTCCTACACTTTTATTTAAAACTAAACCATTCCGGAACGGTTTCTATTTTAAATAAAAGTATAGGAGCTGTAGAAGGTAATTTAAAAAAGTAGAGGAACAGCTCTCCCGAACGCTCCCGCTCACTTCCACCACTGTCCGTATGCATCCAAACCTTGTTTCACAACAGGGTTTGTGCTATTAGTTTCCCGCTTGGATATTCCTTGAGTCTCTTGCCAGTGTGCCTGCCATCTTTAATTTTCTCCTTGGATTACTGAAGTACTGTACCTGTTTCTCCCTTTCTGCGGCACCCGGCACCATTCTACAGCGGTTCTAGGTCAAATATTCGAAAACAAAAGGATTGAATGCCTTTTTTTCGACGCCAAAAGAATTGAAAAAAAGGGTCGAATTGTTTTTTTTTTCTTATGGGGGGTTCACCCCCCAACCCTCCGTTTTCTCTTTAAAAAAAACTACATACAAAACTAAAAACAAATATAAATGAATAAAAAAACATTCAACCCTTTTTTTTCGATCCTTTTGGATTCGAAAAAAAGGTCATTCGATCCTTTGATTTCGATACTTTGACTGGACACCTTCGACAGCTACTGGATATAGTGTTCTGTACTAGAGACTGCCTTTGGGAACACTACTAGGTGTACTCGTGCCGGCGAATATTAGGTCCTGGAACTTGTTTGGGAATAGAGACTGCCTTGTGGGATTTTCAGGCGTCCTTGTGCCGGTGGGTTTAGGCTGAGTGGCTGGATTTTCATTTTCTGGATTCTTCATGACTTCCATTGCACCGAAAAACAGAAACCCTGTTGTTATCTTTGACCTACCAGTTGGCTAAGGTATCCTTGTTAACATTTGGTTAGCATTGAGCTTATTGTTGTTCTCTTGTGGTATAACTTTGTTTTCCTTTGCAGGTCAGCGGTATCCTGTGGCGTTATCCATCTTTGGGTCAATAGACTCCACAGGCAGTCCTTACGTACTCCTGAGGAGTATGTTGGCAGAAAGAACGCATCAGCTACACAACAGGTTCAACTGCCTGAGCAGAACTACTCAGTGGAAAGCACATATACACCAGATGTAGATGGGGACCCAGAGGGTATAACATTTTCAAAAACCCTGTGGGCAGTGGCAGAGGCAGCCTCTACATGAGTGGAAGTCCACATAACTCAAGTTAGTGCATTGTTAATCAAAACCATCCCTGTTGTGGGATTTCCAAAATGAGGCCTCTCCATGTGAAGGCTCAGTGTGATTGGAAGATGATCACTCTCCGAGCGATGGTGAATAACCATGTCAATTAGCATAGAAGGCCTATTGGCTACAAATACATAAACTATAATGCTGAGCTGGTGGCAGTCAACGTTGTTAACTGTGAGGGACAATCTGAAGGTTGAGCTCCATTCAGCATAACAAACCATCTGGAGTAAAGCAGAGTCTCTCAGTTGATACCACAAGGACAGGAGCGTGCATGCCTAGATTCCAGTTCTGTTCCAGAGGAATGTAGATCATTGACTTCAGCCACTGGATTGGAATAACTGGGTATTCTAGATTAATAATTGAGACAGCATTTTCTACTGAATCGAGCCATCCCGTATGGTCATTTAAAACAGCTGCATGTGGGATATAGTAAGGCGCGTCATAGATGTTAACTAAGATGATTTCTGTAGGCCCAGTGGCAGTGGAGGTCATCCTACCTACAAGATGTTACAATGAATCTCAGTAAGTGTAAATGGCTGCTTTACTCCCAGAAGCAGACTTCCCTTGGGACTGCACATTCTCTGATTTATCGATTGGTTTTGAATAGTGGCCCATCCATCAAGAACAATGGATTCAACCAGCCAGGTCTCCTGCAGTGCGATAGGATTTAAGCAATCAATGTGGTCTAAAAAGCCATCCTGCTCATATAAATATTGGTGTCCCCTGGTGTTCCAACTGAGGAGAAAGACGGAACAGTTAGGGCTCATGTGACAGCCACTGATGGACCAGCCCAGCTAACCATTCCCAGTGATAATCGTCACTAGTGTTCCCGGTCCCTCCCCCCGATCCATGGGATGATATGACAAATTGGAGAACCAAGAGTGGGCTACCGTTGGCACAGGTAGTGATAACAGGCTTATACTAACCAGATTCCTACCTCGTTTGTCGAGATTGGGAAGGTTTTTACAATTCAATGAAAGACATACATAACCAGCTCTGAAGAGAAGTTGGGTGTGGTCCATACCATAGTCAACCATCCCATCAGAGAAAAAGACCACTAGGGAGGTAACATATTCTTCTTCTTCACGTTAGAAAACAGTTGTGATGCCACTGCTCCCAATGGCATGTAGAGGGATGATGGAGTAGAAGAGCTCCAAAACATGGGCATGGTTCAAATAGTCCTGTCAATCTCTCCGAAATAGGCTCCTGATTAGCAGGGTCTTCTCTGTGTCAATGGTGTTTAGGTCAGATTCAGACCGGCAAGATCCAGCCGACCAGGAGGGCAAGTGTATTTAAGCCACTGCGATAGTGATAGATCTATCCTTAGGTCCAGGAATTAGTGTCCTGGTAATCGTAGACACAGGAACAGTGGTCGAAGCAAAGGGGGTGTTGAACAGTTGCTTCAGATTGTAGATAGGAACCACATCACATTGTTTCTTCCTGCCATTTACTCCACCCTTTTATGTGACTTAACGTGCCTCTTTCCTCTTCTTGCCAACAACTGGCGGGATGATACAAGTCAATGACACTTCTGGGATGTTCGATTTTGTAATTAGGAAGTTCGCAGGAGTGGTCACTTCAGCAGGGGCAGTTCTGGGGGGACACTCATATTGATGATAGTAAATGAAGTCTGCACAGCGCAGTTATTCCGAAAAGCTGCTTTGCCAGTGCCATCTAGAATACAATAAGTGGGCCCACTTTCCAGGCGTGCATCCCTGCTAATTACATCCTGAGGTGCTCCAATACGTTATTCTTCCAGTGGCCCAATTAGGTTGGGATTTTCACTCTGTTTAGCCTGTTAGGCAGTAGGTTCAATCACAGAAAGTCCCACCCCCTTAAAAACAGACCTTTGCAGGGATAGATCCAATATCAGAGTGCAATGCGGCTACGCCCTTTCTGTTAGTAGTCTTTGTATCCAGTAGCTGTAGAAAAGGAAAGTAGTATGCCAAGCAAAGATGTATGCTGACAAAGCGGTATTGAAATCTTGATGATGTCATCACTGGTTTTTAAAGTGGATGCACTATGAGGAAAGGACGGAGCTGCTGAAATTGCATCTGGGTTTAGTTGTCTATCAGTGGGAAGTCCTAAAACCTGACCTATGGTGAAGAGCTGGGGATCTTGCTTGAGAGTGGAGTGAGCAGACCCCTGCCCTGTCCTCACAGAGGGTCCTGAAATCCAGCTGGCTTTCCTAAATTTTAAACAGAGGTTTTCAATGTAAGTAGAACTGACCCCTTTGAAACCTAACGGTGGGGGAATCTGCTGGCCTTAAACCCTTTCCCTTTATATTGGGCGGGAGGGCGGGGTGGGGTGTTCAAAACTGTGTAGATCCTTAGCCTGTTTAACAAAAAAAATATAGATTTTCAATTCTTGGCAGAACACCACAGGGTGAATTTTGTTAAAATGTGAAAATTAACAAAGCTCATTCTTAGTGTGTGCTGAAAAATATAGACTATAATGTAATTGGGCAATCCTATTGGTCCAGCTTCCCCAACACAGGCCTTTAAGTGGGGGGGGGGAGGGGGTTCTGGCATCCAAAATCTTCAAATCATCCCAATGTGTACTGTCCAACTTCCCCAACACAGACCTTTCAGTGGGGGCGGGGGAGTGGGGGGAGCTGAAACAAAACTGCCAAATCAACCTGAGTTTATTTTAAAACAAAAGTGTGGGTGAAATCATAATTGCCAAATGCATTTGTACCAATCTATACTCCCAACTTCTAGCCTTTTAAGTGTGCAGGAAAATTGAAATTGCACAGCACTATAGATGTAATTGCTTGTGTTAATTGGCCAGTTTGATTATTTCTTGAAGTGAAATCTGTATAAAGTAAAGTATTGTGATTTGTGTTTTTCCCAATCAACTTGCATGATTTATTTTTGTAACAAGATGTTTAATTGTGTGCCACAAAGACTGTGGTGTGTTTCATTTTAGTGTGATCTCTATTTCCTATCTTTCAAATAAATACACATATATTTCCGACACCCCAGTCTGATTCTTGGCTCGCTGTGGGCACAGGGGAGGAGATTTGTTTGACTCTATATGAGTCTTCAGTAAGACCAGTGCTAAACAGCGTAAGCAGGACTGGCAGGGCTCCTTGTTAAGGGGTTCGAAGGAATTCCCCAGATTAAGCGTGGTGTAAATAAAATAATACAAATGGTGGGCTTGTGTGCCGGGATCTGGTCTATTATTTGTGACTCATTACACGTTCATTGGTGACAGTAAATTCATTTTGGTGTAACTGTATTGAGGTAGATATAAGGTTGCCGTGCATTGCTAAAAGGCCACTGTAACACTTGACCCCTGAGTTCCACGGAGGTGCATAGGTGTAGATAAATAAGACTATGTAGAGTTCTAAGGCAAAAAGGATATTGAGTAAGAATTGTATTTTGATTTGGCATTGTGTATATAAATCAAGCTGGAACATGGTGATGTTTGCACCTGCGCAAAGAAAGTTTTTCAAAAATTGTAAAAAGCCATTTTAAAATAACTACCATAGAGGTGTTTAATGCAAGGAAGCACCTCCTGGCTAAGCTATTCATTGGAGGAGAATGGGGCGAGTGTGAAGCTGGGAGCTGGCAAACTAGAATGGTATAACAGGTCACCTCAGTGAGCACAGACGTTTGGTGTGAATGTTGAATATTGCACAAAGCGTTACAGGCATTTTATATGACCCAAAACACTTGTGAAGAACTGAGTCAAATGGCTCAGTTCACAGCCTATTCATACTTACTTACAGTAAGTGGAAGAGTGAGTGCAAAAGAGTGAGGCTGACGTGATCAAGCAGACTGAGGCCTGGAAACAGACTCAGAAAGAACTCACACAGCTTGGAGATTAAGTGCAGCAGAGCAAAGGTTTTGAGTTACAAGAAAGGCATACTGAGTAACTACAGGATGAGCTGAAAACACAATAGCAAGCCAATGCAGAGAGCGGGATAGAGTGTGCTGCACTGCATAATGCGGGCACTGAGCATGCAGACACTGTAAGTCATCTGCATTCCCAATTGAATGACCAGACTGGTCATAACAGCGGGTTGTCAGATGACATTATCACCCTAAAACAAGAAATTAGGGAATTGGAAAGGGAAAATAGTCAGTCCATCATTAAAGAGATGGACTCACAAAAGGATTTAGATGACATGCAGCAGAATGTAAATATTCTGAAATTACAAAATCTACAACTGGTCAAAGAACAAGATGCATTCAGTTTGAAAGAGGATGCAGAGAAGGAACAGTCAGGTCCTCGGGGACTGACGAAAATTAGATAAGAAAGGAATGAGCTAGTAGAGCATGTGATACAAATAGATGTTGCACTATAGAGGCTGCATATTGTAGGGATGAGCAAGAGAAAGAGATTATTCTCTTTATGGAAAAGCGCCTTGAATATACACACAGAATACAAGACTCACATAGGGAGAATGAATCACTTCAGCATGAGGTGCAGCACACAAAAGATCAGTTGGTAGCTCAGAGCAGGGTGATTGACACTAACCAGGCCTTAGTGTCAGAATTAAAAACCCTGCACTTTGACTACCAATCGGAAATAAGGAAACAGAGACACAGGTTTGAGAGTCTCATCAACGAAATTGAAAATTATCACCAAGCCATTAGGCACCCTAACCAATCAGGATATGGGACACGGCCCACTGATAAAGGTGAGTTGCCCCATCCATCCGGGGCCTCATGCCAGCCATTTACAATCTCTCATGTACAAATGGGAACCAACCTCAGGCATGCCACATATCAAGAATGGGTGACATGAGGCAGTTAGATTTACCCAAACCCACCCCAACTGATCCAGAAGGCCAATCCCTGTCCGATATTGATGAGTATTCATCTCTTCCACAAAGAAGAGTAGGTGGCTAGACCAGTGTGTCCTGAGAAGCCAAAAAGAATCTTGTGAGTAATTCTGACCTGGAAAACTCCTATGATGACACGATCAGGGATTTAGACTTGCAGAAGATGAGAATACAAAAAGACCACCTGACCAACTTCCCTGGAAGAGAAAAGCCAGAGATTCAAACCAGGAAGACCATATTAAAAACCTGCATCCATTCAGGGGGATGGGCGGATTTTCCCAGACTACCTTTAATGATTGAAGAAGAAACTGAGTGTAATCCTGGGCCTAAAATTATCTACTGGGCAAGTGACCCTGAGAGCTCACTACGGTCCAGGTGAGAGAGGTCCAGATTCTATGGCTCTGGGAGATATTTCGGATTTCATAGAGCTAGAGAGTGCCTAGAGGCAGGGGATGGAGTACAGAGAGTAGCTCTGAGTTAGATAATGAAAGGACTCGGGTGCAGATGAAGAAAAAGACAGGGAAACATAGCAAGGGTTTTGTGAAAGACCCAACAAGACCAATTAAGGCCATAAAGTGTTTCCTGACCCCATACCATAAGAATCGCAAGTATTCAATATGGGATCAAGTGGAAATTTATGAGCAGATGATGGCATCATCATTCAATGATGTGAATAGCATTTGAATTGTTGAAAATATTAGAAGAAAAGAAAATAGGACTTTGGTTGAAAACCCCATTCTGCCCTGCTCTTCCTAACCAAAGAATCATGGAAGAACGGGAGGGCATGTGTGGTGCAATCAAAGGCTCCCATCCAACAGAACTGAAGGGCCCACTGAAAATAAATGACCTGCCCACATTTATCACAAACACTTCACACTGAAAACAGGCCTATTAAGGCAGACTGTGGGGGTTCTGCAAGTAACACAAGGAAGGGCCATGTGAAAAAAGGCATACCTGTCAATACAAAAGGAAAAGCAGCAATTTATTTCACATAAGTAGCAGAAACTCCAAATTCCCGTTCACATGAAAAATAGGCTTTTTAAAAAATGACACCAAACATGGCTATGTATTGTAGTTCAAAGAAAGATATGAGAAACATTTACCCCTGCTGATTCACATTCAAAATACTGCCAAACATCTGAAAATAAAAACCTACTTTGTTTCCATGAGAAAGTTCCTGTAGGCCAGAGGCAGACCGTTTTAACTGCCGTGGGGCAAATGTCACAAAGGACTCACTGAAAGTCTGGTTTTTATCCCCATCATTTACAGTTGCAATAAAATGTGGCCTGCCCAAAGGGTGTCAAAAACCAAGTTTTCCTAGACCTGCTGTCACTGTGGGTAGTTCTGTGCGGGCCCAATGTTGTAGTTGTAGTTGGTGCATGACCGGAATGTAGAGGAGGGGGTTGAAAACAGGGGCTGCAATCAAGGCTGAACTCTAAATTAAAAAAAAAAGAGGCTAATAAAATAAAAATCTGGTCACTGGCTGGCTAAGAGTGGCAAATTCCCTGGAGGAAGGGAAGCTCCCATATAGATGTATGAAGATTCCCTTTGTTTAAATGGACAATAACAATTGTTGCATTTTCCCAGAAACCACAAGTCGCTCTGATTACATGTATGTTCAATATTCTAGATAATTTCCAGGCAACTTTGTTGAAAGAAAAGAGTGAGGCTGACGTGATCAAGCAGACTGAGGCCTGGAAACAGACTCAGAAAGAACTTACACAGCTTGGAGATTAAGTGCAGCAGAGCAAAGGTTTTGAGTTACAAGAAAGGCATACTGAGTAACTACAGGATGAGCTGAAAACACAATAGCAAGCCAATGCAGAGAGCGGGATAGAGTGTGCTGCACTGCATAATGCGGGCACTGAGCATGCAGACACTGTAAGTCATCTGCATTCCCAATTGAATGACCAGACTGGTCATAACAGCGGGTTGTCAGATGACATTATCACCCTAAAACAAGAAATTAGGGAATTGGAAAGGGAAAATAGTCAGTCCATAATTAAAGAGATGGACTCACACAAGGATTTAGATGACATGCAGCAGAATGTAAATATTCTGAAATTACTAAATCTACAACTGGTCAAAGAACAAGATGCATTCAGTTTGAAAGAGGATGCAGAGAAAGAACAGTCAGGTCCTCGGGGACTGACGAGAATTAGATAAGAAAGGAATGAGCTAGTAGAGCATGTGATACAAATAGATGTTGCACTATAGAGGCTGCATATTGTAGGGATGAGCAAGAGAAAGAGATTATTCTCTGTTGTAAGGTGACTTCCAGGCTTCTTGGGATTTCTTATATGTTTATTACAAGTACTTAAGTCACAGTTACATGAAGTTATATACATAAGTGGACAGGACATAACACTGGCTCCCATCACCCAGGCTGGGGAGCTCTAACTGGCTGGGTGTGGAATCCTTGGGTAAACATTCCGACATTCACAAGGCAACACTCCAACATGACATCACCAGCTTTCACATGCAGAGACAAGCACATCACAACACATCTCCTTCCTTTACTGATAAACATTACAAACACACTCAGGCACGATATAACACATCTCCTTCCTTTACTGATTCACAATGCACCCACACAGATACATCAAATAGACACAACATATCTCCCTTCTTCTCAAACGTCAACACACACGGACAAGCACACCACAGCATATTCCCCTCCTTTCCACATCCATCACCAGCAAGGGGAATATCAATTCTTAGGGACACTCTCCCTACTTCTGTAGGCCACTAACCCTACACACCCACCTACACCTTCAAGCATCTGGGGTGATATCTCCAATCACACTGGTGGATATGCTACCTCCAAATACTCTAGCAGATTCGCTACATGCTACCTCCAATCACACTGGCGGAGGCGCTACCTCCAATTACTCAGGCAGAGGCGCTACCTCCAAATACACTGGCAGGGCGCCACCAAATGACACAAGCAGAAGCGCTACCTACACATACTCTGGCGGGGCCCTACCCTCAAATACTCTGGCGGAGGCGCTACTTCCAATTACACTGGCGGAGGCACTACCTCCAAATAAAATACACTGGCAGAGGCGCTACCTCTAATCACACTGGCGGAGGCACTACCTCCAAATACACTGGCAGAGGCGCTACATCTAATCACACTGGTGGAGGCGCTACCTCCAAATACTCAGGCGGAGGCGCCACCTCAAATGATACTGGCGGAGGCACTCCCTCCAAATACTCTGGCGGAGACGCTACCTCCAATCACACTGGCAGAGGTGCTACCTCCAACTACTCTGGTGGAGGCGCTACCTCCTATTACACTGGCAGAGGCGCTACCTCCAAATACACTGTCGGAGGCACCACCTCCACTTACACTGGTGGAGGCACTACCTTCAAATACTCTGGCGGAGGCACTACCTCCAATCACACTGGCGGAGGCGCTACCTCCAACTACTCTGGCGAAGGCGCTACCTCCTATTACTCTGGCAGAGGCGCTATCTCCAATTACTCTGGCGGAGGCGTTACCTCCAAAAATACTTTCATGCTCCTCATGTGGGAGGCGCTACCTCCACTGTACTCGCGGAAGTGCTACCTCCACTATAGTCACGGAGGCGCTACCTCCTCACTTAATTGTAGCACATCCACAGGCTACACACACTATGGGTGCTGCCCCATTTCACATCTTCTCTGACTCACTCTCGCTCTCACCTCACTTCACCCATTACACTATTTCATAACTTTCCAAACCTTGCATCTCTCAAAAACCTGCCTTTTAATGGAGAATGGTACTCCGCATTAATCTCCTAATCTACACACATAAAGCCACACTGGAACAATGAGGGAACATGAATGCATCTTATTATGGAGTGATGAAAACTCACATAAATCCTCACTGTTATGCTTGGAAATGCTACCTCCCAACTCACATACATTCTCACTGCTATGCTTGAAAGGGAAGTAGAGTATGCTTGGAGGCGCTACCTCCCAGCAACACCTGTGGTATTCCGCAACTCCTGTGGTATTCCTAACCACACACACCTCTAACATACCCAAATGGTCACGCAGGCTCTCCACCTTTACCCTGCACAACTGGATGTACTACCGTCCAGACAGCTGTGGCACACTCACCACATTTCTCTAGTGTAATGGCGGCGCTACTACCCATACAGCTGTGCTTTCACTTAACCACACTCATACTTACATATACACTGGAGTCGCTACCTCCAAACCCGTGTGGCACTTTCACCCACATACAATACATACTCTGGGTGCTACCCAACACTCAACCTCTTTGACTCTTAGCAAAACACATGTTTTACCCATGTGCACCCATTTCATACATGAGTCACATAAAACAACATTTTGCATTACCATTTTGCAAAAATTAAAATCCTAATAATTCATGTTGCACAATACATATACTTCTTTTCTCACCATTAAAGCAATAGCAAACTATATAATTACATTTCCTAAAATCCATGGCCAGTTTATGTACCACCCTGCATCTTTGTGGCACTCACCCACAATCACTCTGATACACTATGTTCTTGCACCTCTGTGGCACTCACCCACCCATACACTTGTGTCTACACTGCCTAACAACTCAACTTCATAGTGACAATTGCGTACACAGCCCTTATGGCGTAACCAAGAAATATGCGCATTTATTCCTACATGTCTATGTTGGCTGCAGCCTACCCTGCAATCCCTCGATGGTTACTCTAACCTCTCTCACACCCTGCTACTGACTTGCACACATCTAGGCATATTGTGCATGTTCAGAATGTCCAAATGAGTCCTTTTGAACCTGAAATTCCTCAAATGTGTTAAATCTAATAAATTTAACTTTAAACCTCACTTCCTGCACGCATATATCCACACAAAAACTTCTCATGCACCTCCCATGCTTGTCAATCCTTAACCTGTTACAAAACGCTGTTGGTACCACAAACTTAATGCATACGCATATTGTGCATGTTCAGAATGTCCAAATGAGTCATTTTGAACCTAAAATTCCTCAAATGTGTTAAGTCCAATACATTTTAGATCTGAACCTCAATTCCTGCACGCATATATCTACACACAAACTTCTTGTGCACCTCCCATGCTTGTCAATCCTTAATCTGTTACAAAACTAGGTTGGTAACACAAACTTAATGCAAAAACAGTTAAAGGATACACGTTGCTGCTCCTGAATGTCCAACGTCATCTTCTGAAAGACCAGATTCGTGACCATCATAATCACTTAAACATAAAATGATACACTGCAGCCATTACTTCAAATGCGGTCCTTGTGCCTCCTCTGCAGTCGCAGCACCTTGATGCACCATAACCCAAATTTGCCGCATTCCTTCACCAGGAACGACATTCATGACAACAATAATGACATCCTTGGCAAATCCTATAGTGGAATTCAGATTTCCTACTGCGCTCTTATTCCTGTCTGATTTTCCGACTCACTGACGTGCTCAGCAGTGCTCTACATCTCTCAGCCGGATAATACCAATAAAATTGTAGGCACACTGTGAAGATGATTCGTAAGGGGGTCTCTCCTCTCACCCCACAACGCACTTAGGCTTATTCACTCATTTTACGGCCCAATGCCTTCAGCTCTCCTTTTCCTGTGCACGGCAATGCAAGTTGCAGGGTTCTTTCCTCATAACATTGTTTATTTTATTCTTCATCCTGCCTCGGTTAATGGCTTCGGCTACCGGCTGGAATCTGGCATGGTAAGTGCATTCTAATATGAACATAATGCTTGAATCTGGCGTTCTATGGCATCGCCGACTCCCTTAAACCAGCTGTGATGTCACCAGTCACACTTCTGCCTCGGGGCAATGCTGATCTTCATAAGCCAAACATCACTCATACCACGTACCTCGACCCAGCATATGTCATCCTTCAACTTCAATATTTTAAAACGGTTCACTGCTTCCAAAACACGATCCGCTTTTGATCCTTGAAAACAAAGTGGCACGCAGGCAGTTTTCCCTGCATCCCTTTCCCTGAGCATACGCTACCAGACTAGCGCTGCCTGGGTCTAACCTTTAGTTCACATTGCGCTTGGGACATGCAGAGCCAGTACTCACTGCTCACTCCAGACTGTCACTTCAAAATCTTCCCTAACATGCTAGTGGCTCATTGGGGAACCCCTCAGCTCACTGTCCGCAGTCTCACATCCTTCTCCAAGTCCCACTTATGAACTCAAAGCAGACTTACACTCCTACATGGGAGGAAGCTTACTGGGCTTCATACTTTCCCCAAAGCTTACTTTTGGTTTCATATGAGGGTAAACAGCATCACATCCCTGCGCTGCTTGACTGGGGAATGATACTTTGACTGGTGAATGGAAACATCACTGCAGAGCTTTCTTCTTCACCCCTCAAGCATCACATCCCTGCGCTGCTTGACTGGGGAATGATACTTTGACTGGTGAATGGAAACATCACTGCAGAGCTTTCTTCTTCACCCCTCAGTACTTCACACTTGCAATGCAACCTCTGACAGGCGACAGCTTCACCCAGCACACCATACACCAGGAACACCTTCCTACCACAAAGAGTTGCTGCTGGTCATGGCATCAGCTGTCTTCTCTTGCCCGCAGCTCCTCCCTCTCTCATGGGAGTCATCTTCACTACAAGCTTTGTTTAATCTACAGGTTTCTCAAACCTGTATGGGGTGGGATTCCTTCTTCAGTTTAAGGGACCAGGTGTCATTTTAAGCTTCCTTTTATCTTCACTTAACAGACAACACTTCTGGTTTTACTTTAACAGGCTTCACTTCTTCACACAGATTTCTCAATCTTAAAGGCCTAGCTCCCTTATTGAGCTTCCCTTCAAGGCCCTGCTCCTCTCTTCAGCCCCAGGACCCAGCTCTCCCTCCATTTTATGGGCAGCTTATCCTTCCTATATAGGGCTTCCTTCCTCCCTTTTGGTGCCCTGGGTGATGGGTCTTAATTGTGTTTTGGGGCAGTGTTGTCTTCTTTTCCATCTCCTTCCTGCACCCCCAGCAGGAGGCTTCTTCCACTTTCTTCAGTTTCTTACTCGCATGTTCTTCTTTTTAAGACCACCTCATCGCCTATGTTGTAGGGTGACTTCTAGGCTTCTTGGGATTTCTTAAATGTTTATTACAAGTACTTAAGTCACAGTTACATGAAGTTATATACATAAGTGGACAGGACATAACACTGGCTCCCATCACCCAGGCTGGGGAGCTCTAACTGGCTGGGTGTGGAATCCTTGGGTAAACATTCCGACATTCACAAGGCAACACTCCAACATGACATCACCAGCTTTCACATGCAGAGACAAGCACATCACAACATTCTCTTTATGGAAAAGCGCCTTGAATATACACACAGAACACAAGACTCACATAGGGAGAATGAATCACTTCAGCATGAGGTGCAGCACACAAAAGATCGGTTGGTAGCTCAGAGCAGGGTGATTGAAACTAACCAGGCCTTAGTGTCAGAATTAAAAACCCTGCACTTTGACTACCAATCGGAAATAAGGAAACAGAGACACAGGTTTGAGAGTCTCATCAACGAAATTGAAAATTATCACCAAGCCATTAGGCACCCTAACCAATCAGGATATGGGACACGGCCCACTGATAAAGGTGAGTTGCCCCATCCATCCGGGGCCTCATGCCAGCCATTTACAATCTCTCATGTACAAATGGGAACCAACCTCAGGCATGCCACATATCAAGAATGGGTGACATGAGGCAGTTAGATTTACCCAAACCCACCCCAACTGATCCAGAAGGCCAATCCCTGTCCGATATTGATGAGTATTCATCTCTTCCACAAAGAAGAGTAGGTGGCTAGACCAGTGTGTCCTGAGAAGCCAAAAAGAATCTTGTGAGTAATTCTGACCTGGAAAACTCCTATGATGACACGATCAGGGATTTAGACTTGCAGAAGATGAGAATACAAAAAGACCACCTGACCAACTTCCCTGGAAGAGAAAAGCCAGAGATTCAAACCAGGAAGACCATATTAAAAACCTGCATCCATTCAGGGGGATGGGCGGATTTTCCCAGACTACCTTTAATGATTGAAGAAGAAACTGAGTGTAATCCTGGGCCTAAAATTATCTACTGGGCAAGTGACCCTGAGAGCTCACTACGGTCCAGGTGAGAGAGGTCCAGATTCTATGGCTCTGGGAGATATTTCGGATTTCATAGAGCTAGAGAGTGCCTAGAGGCAGGGGATGGAGTACAGAGAGTAGCTCTGAGTTAGATAATGAAAGGACTCGGGTGCAGATGAAGAAAAAGACAGGGAAACATAGCAAGGGTTTTGTGAAAGACCCAACAAGACCAATTAAGGCCATAAAGTGTTTCCTGACCCCATACCATAAGAATCGCAAGTATTCAATATGGGATCAAGTGGAAATTTATGAGCAGATGATGGCATCATCATTCAATGATGTGAATAGCATTTGAATTGTTGAAAATATTAGAAGAAAAGAAAAGAGGACTTTGGTTGAAAACCCCATTCTGCCCTGCTCTTCCTAACCAAAGAATCATGGAAGAACGGGAGGGCATGTGTGGTGCAATCAAAGGCTCCCATCCAACAGAACTGAAGGGCCCACTGAAAATAAATGACCTGCCCACATTTATCACAAACACTTCACACTGAAAACAGGCCTATTAAGGCAGACTGTGGGGGTTCTGCAAGTAACACAAGGAAGGGCCATGTGAAAAAAGGCATACCTGTCAATACAAAAGGAAAAGCAGCAATTTATTTCACATAAGTAGCAGAAACTCCAAATTCCCGTTCACATGAAAAATAGGCTTTTTAAACAATGACACCAAACATGGCTATGTATTGTAGTTCAAAGAAAGATATGAGAAACATTTACCCCTGCTGATTCACATTCAAAATACTGCCAAACATCTGAAAATAAAAACCTACTTTGTTTCCATGAGAAAGTTCCTGTAGGCCAGAGGCAGACCGTTTTAACTGCCGTGGGGCAAATGTCACAAAGGACTCACTGAAAGTCTGGTTTTAATCCCCATCATTTACAGTTGCAATAAAATGTGGCCTGCCCAAAGGGTGTCAAAAACCAAGTTTTCCTAGACCTGCTGTCACTGTGGGTAGTTCTGTGCAGGCCCAATGTTGTAGTTGTAGTTGGTGCATGACCGGAATGTAGAGGAGGGGGTTGAAAACAGGGGCTGCAATCAAGGCTGAACTCTAAATTAAAAACAAAAGAGGCTAATAAAATAAAAATCTGGTCACTGGCTGGCTAAGAGTGGCAAATTCCCTGGAGGAAGGGAAGCTCCCATATAGATGTATGAAGATTCCCTTTGTTTAAATGGACAATAACAATTGTTGCATTTTCCCAGAAACCACAAGTCGCTCTGATTACATGTATGTTCAATATTCTAGATAATTTCCAGGCAACTTTGTTGAAAGAAAGTTAATCCGACTGTGATTTAGGGAATTGTAATGACCAGTAAAAAGGTTTTTCTGGCTGCTTTGCACATGTTCAGAATTTGATAGTTGGATACTGGTGGAGAGGAACATTTTGAATGTGGTTAGTAAAGTGCATGTTCCTAACTATTATGCTTTTTGTAAAAATAGCAGAAATTGCCAAACGGCTGTGCAACAGTGTGCGGACCTGGCTGCTGTTTTATTAATCTCCCCATGATTAGCTGAAGCAGAAAATATATGTATATTATGGCAGTTACTAGTAAATCACAAAGGTTAAGAAACATAGCTAGATGTTTGCCAAAAGTTGACATGGGAAGAGAAGGGGATTGAAAATGGAAGTTGCCATAAGTATGCTTCATACTCCTAAACCAATCCTTAGAGAGAGGCAGAACTTGGGCTAGAGGGAAGGTTAACTATCTAATCCTGGTTGCGAGAATTCTTGCAGGGCATCGCCCAGTATTAAAATCTTGATGGTGTCATAACTGGGTTATAAGGTGGATGCACTATGTGGAAAGGACTGCTGAAATTTACCTTATAACAGCTGCAAGGAAACACCAAACGGAGATGTTGCTAAATTGCATCTGGGTTGAGTTTTCTATTGCTGGGAAAGCTTAAAAGCTGATTGGCTTCTATGGTGAAGAGCTGGGGACCTTCCTTGGGAGTGGAGTGAGCAGACCCCTGCCCTGTACTCTCAGAGGGTCCTGAAATACATCTCATTTTCCTGAACATTAAACAAAGGTTTTCAATTTAAGTAGAATTGACCCCTTTGACACCAAAAGGTGGGGGAATCTGCTGGCCTTAAATCATTTCACTTCATAGTGGGTGGGGGAAACTGTGTAGATCCTTAGCCTATTTAACTAAAAATATTGATTACATTATTTCCACCTGGCAGAACACCACAGGGTGAATTTCTAATAAAAGATACAAATTAAAATGTAAAATTAAGAGATCTCATTCCCAGTGTGCGCTGAAATCTATAGAAAACATTATTTGATTAATTATATTGGTCCTTCTTCCCCAATACAGGTCTTGAAGTGGAGGGGGGTCTGAAATCCAAAAATCTCAAATCATCCCCATGTTTACTGTCCAAATTTCTCAACATAGTGAGGGAGGGTGTCTGATAACAAACTGCTAAATCACCCTGTGTTTATTTTAAACCAACATTGTAGGTGAAATCATAATTGCCATATGCATTTGTACCAATCTATAAACCCAACTGCTAGCATTTTAAGTGTGCAGGAAAATCGAAACTTCACAGCAATATAGATGTAAATTGCTTGTGTTCATTGACCAATTTGACTATTTCATGAAGTGAAATCTGTAAAAAGTAATGTGATTTGTGCTTTTCCCAACCAACTTGCGTGATTTATTTGTGTAATAAGAAGTTTAATTGTGAGCCACAAAGAAGGTGGTGTGTGTTGTTTTAGTGTGATCTCTATTACCTATCTTTCAAATGACTACAAATATATTTCCTAAACCCCGACCTGGTTCTTTGCTCGCTGTGGGCACAGGGGAGGGAGAAGATTTGTGTGGCTCTATATGAGTCTTCAGTAAGGATAGCGCAAAAAAAAGTAAGCAAGTGTTGCAGGGCTCCTTGATTGGGGGTGGGAAGAGACTCCCCAGGTTAAGGGGGATCTCATTAGTAACCGACATGCAAATGCCATTAGAATTACGGAGAAAACTGTTCTAGTGCAAAAACATATTTCAATGCATATTTGCACCCAGGCAAAGGACTATGATTAGGAAAGATATGGCCCTGGTGCTAAAATGGCATCAGGTAATATTATCCCCATATAATATGGTCGCCGTATATAATATCGCTGGGAAAAGATTGTGGTCATTCCGGAGCCAGCATTGTGTAAATCCCCATTCCCGTGGAGTCCAGTGGTAATGGTGACGGTGTATCTACGTCCATCTGCGGCTGGTGGCATTACGCCCGCCAGGTCAGACCTGGTGGGTGTAACACCACACGGCCTGAGAACTTGTAGTTAGCCGGTCAGGAAAACAGTGCCAGTACGGTTTCGCTGGCACCGTTATATGTGGACCGGCTAACTTGTAATGAGGGCCATTGTATTCCATGTCCCCCGTTTCCACCTATGGAAGTTTGACACAGAAACAAACCCCCAAAGCAATCAAATGCATTATCACAACCCTACTCCCACCTCCCAAATATATAATGCATCTGGTAGAAGCGATTGTCATTATTTGCATGTTGCATTGGGGGACAGAACGCAACACGTCTTTGCTCTTTAGGTTATCTCTTGGAGGCATAGGCCCAAGGGACTCTCCCCCACTACAGACGCTGGAGAAGAACTTCATACATGTACAATTTCTTTGAGAGAACTATGTCACACACCTGATCTTGCTATGAGTGGGTTAACAGACAATTTATCTGGAGTACTGAGGTGTATCCTGAAGCCGTGGGCCACTTCATAAGCACCTCTAGAATTCTGTCTGTCAAAGCCTTGTTTTTTTGCTTTAAATTGGATATGTTAGCCCTATTTTTGCATAACTGTTTGACGTCGCTGACTTCTCCGTAGAGCTGACCCCTATAAGGGAACTTAGTGACACTTCCAACTCTGTTTTCGGCAGAAGGTGTCTCTTTCAACAAAACCTGGAGGATGAATAGCAATCCTGCCCTCCCTTCACCAACAGTACTGCACTACTGTATAAAATGCCAAGCTCGAAGCTAGCACCCCCCCCCACTTAGCACTATAAGCAACACAATAAAATAAGCTGTTTAGAGGATTGACATTGACCCCATTGACTTAGTGGTCTTGTAGTTGGACTCTTGTAAGTCGACTTTTTATTTCATATGTTATATATCTGTGTGTGTGTGTGTCTGTGTGTGTGTGTGTGTCGCTCTGTGTGTAGGAAAAGTATGAGGGTAGTGGTGGAGTAGGGTCAGGGGTATGATTGGGCTAGAGGCAGGGGTACGGGTGTGTGCGGGAACTTTCTGTTTAAAAAATCAAAATAAAATTTGACTTACGAAAGTTAAACTACAAGGCCACGAACTAAATGTGCTTGATTTGATTACATAGAACCAATAAACCCACCCAGGATTGTAATGAAATGATAGCATCGATCTTTCATTTACTCCTTAATCATCAAACTTGCTGCTCTGATAACCATCACTGCTATCACAGAGCTCAAGGGGACATCATTATTGCACTTAAATCTCAAACCCTGAGCTGGCTCGGTCTAAAGCGCATCGCTCCGAATGGCAATTCTAATGTGAGAAATGGAGTTCTCTGTCCACCACTTCCAGCATTAACCCAGAGATCTGCACCACAGTGTACTCACACTCTAGTACTTTACAATGCCTATTACATGTATTTTACTCGGTGTAACACAATCCACCGAACAATCCAGTAATAAAGCAATACAACAAAAAACTAAATGGCCAAATGCAGAGTAAGGAAATTCAATATCGCCCCCGCCCCTGTTCGCTCCCTGCTCCCGTTTCTCTGCTTACCTCACTGTGTTCTTCCCCCTATGATTGTAAAGCACCCCATTGCTTCCGGAAGCTAGGGCTGTGCTCGATAAATACACTAATAATAATAATAATAATAATAATACACAAATGTCCACATCATGTGTTCATGGGACCAAGCTTTGCTGAGAAGAAATCCAACAAGCACTAGTAATGGAACGAGGAAAATACTGGAGAAAGCCAGATAACTCAATTCATAAATAAGGTCTTGGCGGTATTCTACATGTGTTTCCTTCATGCTAACAGACATATGATGCACACCTGAAGAAGTTGAATTGTGCATGCACCGTATTGGTGATTGGCTTTCTCTTCTACCACTCATGCCTTCATAATTTGCATTAACAAGCATGATAGCACGACCTGAGGACACCTCTGGCTTTAACCCACGACAAATGTCATTAGCCGTCCCCACTGAAAATACTTGAATCGCACAGCCTTGCTTCTATGCACTCCAAATGCAGCAGCTCAAAGCAGGGAGAATAGCATATGAGCGCTATACAAACAGCAATTCACGTAACATAATTCATTAATTCTGTGTCTGCTGCAGCTGTCCGTGTACAGTCTTAGGGACATATGTTCCAATTCTAGCTCTCTTCCTTCCATCAGCCTCATTGTCATTTCAGTGGGTAAACATGACACCCCCATTCAAGAAGAGACACTTCGGATCATATTGTGCAGAAGCACCTGGTCATTGTTATTAAGCTACACCTCTGCCATTGACTTAAATAATTTGAAAGGAAGGTGAGCCTTCAAGTAAAGTGATATTTTGCACACTTATTCTTCCATTGCAATGTCACAGTACAGGTGGCGCACCTTCGGATTCAGCGACATTAAATGCTAGAGCTTCATTATTGCTTTCCTGCCCTCTTTCCCTGGAACGGACCTTTTTAATAGGTATTAGAAATAGTCCTGGGCTCTGACATGCTGCATGTACTGGAGTTGGCTGTAGGCAATGAATGATAAGAATTTAGCAGAGTGCTTAGTGCAAATCCTCACATGTGCTGCAAATGGGAGGCAAGGATTGAGGCATCGTGGTCTATCCAAGGTGCTTTGAGGCCCATGCAAAGACAATGGAAGACGGCTGTCTACCCATTACGGTTCTCAATCTGATGTGTTCTACTAGCAGCACTTGCCTCGACCTCACTTGTGAAGAAACATTTCTATGATACCACGCTGGTCGAGAGTGCTGTGTGCATTCGGGATTTATTTATTTATTCATCGTTCACTTGTGCGCTGATATAGGAAGCTAATGCAGCGTGATAGTGAAACCACTATAATTAGACAAACAATGGGCCTCATTACGAGTTTGGAGGTTGTCATGCCGTTTTTAGCAGCATGGCTACCCTCAAACACGGGTCTGGGTCCGGGTCCCGAAAAATGGGAATTATCTGGCCATTCCGACCTTTGCAGGCCCGGTAATTCCCATTTGCGGGACCCGGACCTGGTACGTCCCCATTCCCATTTGAGCCCCGATAATACAGAGCGGCACGCGAGAAGAACTTGGAATGTTGCGGCAAGGTATCAACAGCACCGGTAGCACTACCTGCGCTGTTGTTGCCTTACTGCAACACTCATAATGAGGCCCAATGATTGCCTATTACCAATGGCAGCCCACCTACGCACAGTGACTGACCCCAATAGGTGCAAACTCTGAAGTTTGAAAATGCTGAAAAAGGTTTAAAAGTGAAGTGGGAGAATGGAAGACCAGGCTCCCGTCCTTCACCTCTCGCGCTTGGCCTAGAGGGTCACGGCCCAGACACCCGCCGCGAGAAGAGTTTGTCCATTTACCAGACGGCCAGGTACCCTGGTACAGGAACATACGGATGTGTCCATCTGCCTGCCCAGCAGCCCGCACTGGCCATGCCGACACCTGCGGCTCGGATCAGCTAGACTAAAATCCACACGTCGTTAGAGATGCCATGACGACCTAGACAACGGGAAGCACATCTGTACAAATATACACACTGAACATTTCCACACCAATCTACACGAAGAACATACTCAGTGCTCTGACGTAGGCGACAGGCATATTCACGGACGTGCATCTTTATTATTTTTACATAGGCTTTCAGAATGCAGAAACGCAAGACGCATCATGAACTCATCTATAACGCTTGCTCACGCTTCTCTTGAAACCCATTACCACCATGAGAGGTATAATGGAAACACGATACTGGTCATGGAAATATATGCTATTATAACCTAAAAGCACCTATGCACCAAACAGACTACTTAAGCACCAGGCCCGAGTAGGCCTCAAACAAGAGCTTCCGTGGACATTAACAAAGCAAGAGTCAGGTTGCTGATCCTGCAGAAAGAACCCGGTGGAGCAACCAGCCAAGGTCGCAATGTTGCAAACCCACATCCAAGAACAAATCATCAAAGGCAACCTCGCACTCCGCGCCTCAACGATAAAGGCACGCCGGCAAATTAAACCAGACGCGCAGTAGAAAAAACAATATTAATTGTGCAGAATTCTGCCTCTTTCACGGTCCCTCCCCACGTGACCAAGCCGAACCTGACGAGATGCCAAAACCCAGGAGAGAAAAGGCGTCTGGGTCCCTCACTACGAGACACAGGCCGATACACTTGAAAGGCTCAATGGACATCTGCTACAGTGGGAGCGGTCAGCCTTCCACCTATGAATAAATCCTCACATTGTCTGCACGTACCCATATTGAAACATTGTTGCAATCACAGGTACACCGAGAGCTGGGAACAACGGTGGTCCCAGGCTGGGAAGCTCACGAGTGCACCAATCAGAACATGGGGCTCTTATCTCAGACGTCAGTAATATTAGCCAATCCTCAGGAGTCTTCATGTAACAATTCTTATGTATCTAATTGTAGGGACAACCCAGATATACCACCTGACTACACCTTGTCCACTAATATCATTCTCTATATGTGTACTATACTAACCCTACCACTCGAGCAACCAATTAAGAGTGGCGATAGGTTTTTTGTTAACTTTCTGAAGTGACGCAAGTAGCGCGTCATAATGCAGTAAAAAGGGCCTGCGAGCCCCACGATTGTGTGTGTGTCAGGACGAACGCGTACGCTCCTTGACCCATCCCTGCCGTTTTGTCTAAATAAACAGCAGAGTCACCTTGCTCCTTGTGTGTGTCTCATACTCTATCTCATCTGGGATATACGGGAGGAGTTGGGGCCTCCCTGCCCGGAGGTCTGCGGACGGCCCGGCCGACCCCGGCAGAATTTCCCCCCGACAAGTTGGAGGCACTGCTGAGATCTGTTTAAGATCGACTTTTATTTTTAATTTTTCCAGGCACTCCCGTTGCGAGGAGGCCCGGCGGTGCGGCCCCCTCTGCCGTTGCCCCCTTCTGAGGACTACAGGACCATCGCGGAGCTGCGAGAAGACCGGACAGCGCAATCCGGATATTGGCCCTCGGGAGCCGGTTGAGAAGTATCCCGCCCGCGGTCGGCGAGTGTCCAGACGTGGTCCAGACGAGGGGAGGTGGCGAGCCGCTTGGAGGGGTGCACGCAGTCGAGCGGCCCTGCATCGAGAGAACTTGGTGAGCATGACACGCACAACAAGCAATGCGAAATTGTGAGGGAGGGGGAGGAAGTAAATAAGGGAGGAGGGAGGTATTGTACAGATGTGCGGCGAAGGTTTAACTGAGGGTTGCCAATGGAATGAATGGTAGCGGACGAGTGCGAGAGCAGTCGGCTAAGTTACGCAAAAGAGGGGGGCGGGGCACGAAAACATCACGTGCAGCCGCTCGTAAGACACTGATGGCCTAGATTGCGACTACGTGTGAGGGTGGGTGTGTGTGGTTTCCTACGATTTGACATTTATTGATCAATGAGTAGATGAGGTTCCCTATTGTTCGAGCAAGAAACTCGATAGGTAGATGACGTTTCCCTGTGGGCGGTAGCTAGTTACATAGTTGCCCAAAACGGAAGATAATTGGCTGGTTAAGCCCTCCTGTTGAGGGGCGTATCACACGCGAGGCGACGCAGCGTGCGCAGTCCGGTTATATTATTGATGAGATTACCTTGTTCCAGGAGAGACAGGAAGACAGCTGTAGGGTTAGCGGGGTAGATTGCAAGTGTATTTTGAACTTAAAGAACATAACAAGAATATACCAGTAGCTCGAAGAAATCGGTGACGTCACCAGTAGGGATTTAATAGGATATCGCGAGCACAAGGAACTTTGGGTTTGAGAGTGGTGGGGAAGAGAAACATGATAAAGGAGCGGATACGGAGATAAACGATAAACGAGTGGACCGAAAGAGGAGAAGGGGAAAGGGGCGTGGCTGCGCACGGAGAACGCCGGCCACGGCAAGTGTAAAAGGGGGAAGAGAACGGAGAAACAGGACGACTGTATAAGATCGTCGTAAGGGGTACGCAGCCGCAGGGGGCTGCGTGCGCTACGGCCGCAGGGGGCCGTAGGGGAAGGAATATAATATAACATCATATTTATTATTATTGCATAATTTGTCAAAGGATTGCCGTAAGTCCCCACACTTGCGGGGCAAGGTAAGCAATACAAGGTTGTATATTGTAAACTGCTGGTAAAGGGAAGGGTAACAAGGGGAGTGCCACTATGTCATACGGGAGAGGGTCGGGAGGGTGGGGGAACACCCTCACTACCCCACTACAACACATATGCACCACACTGCCACCACATAGGGAGAAATTAATTAAGTACAGCATAGAGTGGACCCAGGGGACGGACAACAAAATGTTAACACCATGGCCGCCTAATGGTAGTTTCGATCCATATGCCCAACATTCACTACTAAACCACCTGCACAATACGTACAAGGGGAAGAAGTTGGCAAACCATGTGGAAGTGTTTAACTTATGGAGGATGTTCCAGGGGTCCCGACCAGGACCAAATGGAATGTTCACTATGGGGGAAACACCGGAAGAAAAGGAGATTAAGAAAGAAGGAACGGATGGGGAAAAGGGGTGCGAAAGCACAAAGAATACGGGGAACGGAGGACAGGGAGGAGAAAAGATTGATAAATCAAACGACATAAAAAAGGAACCGAACAATGAGACACCCATAACACCGCGAGTGAAAACAGAGGGAGGAGGGTTGTACCCTTTAAGAGAATTAGGAGAAATAGAAGGACAGTTCAGGGCGGCTGAAGGATACTCGAACCCGGCATACAGCCCTCCACCATATGTGGCTCATAGGAAGATACCACTGGGGGAAGAGAGGATTGGAGAAGAGCAGACTGTAGAGATAGGAAACGATGAGTGGGTAGCTGCACAGATATTATTGAAATTACGAGGCTCACTAACTGGAGAAGAAAGGGAGGCGGTAAAGAGAACAAACGAGGATAGTGCCAGAGAGAGTGAAATGAGGGGAGAGGAGCTATTACGGCAGAAGGAAGAGATTTTGGAGGAAAGATTAGCAAAACTAAGGGATGAGCAGAATGAATTGATCAAACAACTTGAGAGGGAGGAAAGAGAGAGAGTGAGGAAAAGGAAAGAAGGTAAGAACGAATTGGAAAAATTAATGGAACGAAATGAGGAGCAAAAGAGAGAAGCTGAAAGGGTAAAAGCAGCAGCAGATAGGGTATCAAGAGTAGTGCTGAGAGAGAAGAAGAAGGAAGAAGAAGAAAAGGAAAAGGAAATGGAAATATGGAGGAGGAGGGTACTATCAGAGACAGCTAAGAAATATGAAGAGGGGAAGGTAATAGAGAGTATAGTAGAAAGAGAAAGGGTGAAATGGGAAAGGAAGAAAGAGGATGAAAGAATATTGGAACAGATGAGCAACGAAGTAATGGAGGAATTGAAAAGAAAAAGGGAGGAAAATAGTAGGGAAATGGAGGAGAGAAGTGAAGGGGGAAGAGAAGGGAGGAGTAGGGAGAGTGAAAGATGGGGAGATGTATATAAAAGTAGAGAGGTAGCAACAACATCAGCACTAGGGGGAACAGTTGATAACAACGAAAGGGGAGAAAGAGACTTAATAGACTTAAAAACAGTAACAATAAAAGGAAAAAAGGCAGAGTGGGGGGTGCCATTTATGAATGACTTTTGCAGTGAGGAGGAAGAAGGAGTGGAGAAGGATGGAAGAAAGAGTGAAAGGGAAAGCTTAGATAAGCTATACCTCACTAGAACAAACATAGATTCGCCCTGGATGAGTAGAAGATGGGAGGAGCTGGAGAGAAGTACGGAGGGAGTGAAAAGAATAGGGGAAACACAAACCCATGAAACCACGCCACCCACATCCCCATCACGCCCTCCCACGTCACACCCTACATGTTCAACCACCGCACGCTCACTGCACAGAATAAAGCTCGCGCCCTTCATGAACGAACTTACACCTTATGCATGTCGGCTTAGGGACCTCCCTAGTCGCAGGCAAGACAGACAAATAAACATACCCGTATTGAACACAGGAAATGACGAAAAAAGGGGAAAGGAAGAAGAGGGAGGTAGGAGCAGAGGTAGTAAGGAAGAATTTGAAGTAGTAAAGGAAACGGGGGAAGAGGAGGGGTGTGAAGACTCAATATTATGGAGCGTAAAGGGTGACACAAGACAGAATTTAATGCCACTGTTGGAGAGAGGAGGGGTTAGACCACAGTATGTACCTTGGAAACATACGGATAAAAAAAAATATAAAATGTAGGCTCCCATCACTAAGTGGAGGTGCGGGTAAGTGGATATATGAAATGGAAAAACACACCGCAGGACAGAAACTAGCAGTAGGAGATGTGAAGGGCCTGTTAATATCAATATTAGGGGATAGAGCGGATGACATTTGGAAAAGAGCGGGATTCCATGGGGTAACAATAACGAACACATCGCATGATGGGGCACCATTTGCAAACTGCAGACATGCGCTATGGCAGGCACTGAGAGTGCAGTACCCAGACACATCAGACATAGGAGCCATTACTTCCCGTAAGATGGGTGAAAATGAGGATCCTGTTGATTATATCCAGGATATTCAAGAGAAGTGGCGCATGGAAACTAGAGAACAATGGGACAAAACACCAGCCATATTTTATCATATACTAGTACAAGGGCTCCCAGAAGGAGTTCAGAAACAACTAAAGAAAGTAGTGGGGATGGAAGCAAAACCATGGCCAGAAATACAACTGACTATAGTACATCACTGCAGGACATGGCAAGGAAAAATGAAACAAAAGGAAGAGGACAGGAAAACAGAAGAGGCCAAACTAGTACAGAAAAAACTTACTAAATACACAATGGAAGGGGCACTAATAACTACGCCCACACCAGTGGCCCAAAGCCCAACGCAAGTAGTGGCTGCACAAGATCCCGCTCAAATAGCGCCTCCACAAGGTGTAATACAGCAAGTGCCGCCTCTGCAATTACACGCACCAAACATGGGAGGAGGGTACCCAATGCAAGGAACTGGGTATTATAGTTATAACAGAGGGAGAGGAGGGTTTATGAGGGGGAGAGGATACGGATATAATACCCAACAACAGGCTGGGGGACTTAGAAATTACTACCCCACAGGGCAACCCGTATACCAGGACAACACAGGGAGCTTCCCATGGCAAAGCAGGGAACCACCCGTGTGTTGGAGCTGCGGACTATTAGGACACATGTCACGTACATGTAGGGTCAGGCCAGGAACACCAGCATGGAATGAACAAGCACAACCTAGGACCTCACAAGAACAGCAGGGCATACAACAACAGCAGATGTCACAACAAGGGAGTGACCCACAACAACAAACAACACAACAGCCACAAACTTATTCACTGCCACAACAACAAATAACACAGCAACTGCCACCGCCACAACAACAAGTAGCGTTAATACAACCACCACCCCAAACTCAACAAACGCAATTGGGTAGGGTGACGGTGTTGGGACACAACCCTTACACAGGGAATGGCCAATCATTGTACCCCCAATAGGCCAGCCCACAGACGGCCTTGGTGTGTCCCATCCTGTCAGTAACACCTAATAGTGCGGAGGAACCACGCATAGAGGTAACGATAGGTGACAAAAAATTATCATTCCTTGTTGACACCGGGGCAACCCGGTCTTGCATAAGGGAAGGTAAATTTAAAATGTCAGGCGAAGCCATGAACACCCAAGGATTTTCTGGGGCTAAGGGGTTGGTTCCATTTACTGATAACGTTCCATTATCTATTGGAGATTATGATCTGTCAGTCCCACTTTTGTATTATAGTGCCTTACCAGTAAATATACTGGGGAGAGACATAATGAACAGGTTGAATATGACGATCTCCTTTACAGAGGATGGCATAATTTGCTCTACTCCAGGGATTAACATGCTCGCAGCACGACAGATTTTGCAAGCATACTGTGGACAGACAGCGATTAGGGCGGAGCCAGTAGATGGCGAGCTATTCCAGTATGGCACAGACATGGCATTTGCATGGATGCCAGGGATAGAAGGGAAAATATGGAGGAGGCCAGCAGCCTATCTGTTCCGACCAGAAACACCAGTTAACGAACTGGAAGGGAAGGTGTTTGTAATGGACATTGAGAGCATTATTGCAACAGCTGATTATGTTGCTGTGCACGCCCAAGATAAAGAAGGGAGAGCATGGAGGGCGGTGATAGCACTAGCAGAAGGATGTAGGCTGACCCAGGTGTCAGATGAAGAGCTGTTCTCAGAAGAAAAGGAAGAAGATGAAATGGTATTCATGATGAGTGTAGAAATATGGCTAAGAGTGGCTCACAAACAAGTAGCACAGAAAATTGCAATGGCACTTGAGGCACCCGCAGGCACCCCAGTCCCATTTTTTAAGGAGGATATGTCAAGGGTGCCCAAATCCTTATGGACTATTAGCCCTTATGACGTGGGATGCATAAAAAGCATAGGGGGTGTAAGGATAAAATTGAAAAAAGGTGCCATACTACCAAGAGTGAAACAGTACCCATTGTCAAAAGAGGCAGATGAAGGCATATATGAAACCATAACGGCCCTTATAAACAATGGCATATTGGTCCCCTCAGAATCACCATGTAACACAGCTGTGTACCCGGTGCGCAAGGCTAAAGGGGGGTCTTGGCGCTTCATACAGTTCCTCAGACCCTTGAACAACATAGTAGAAGCAGAGTATCCAGTAACAGCAAACCCGGCCACAATATTGTGTGGCATTCCAGCAGAAGCATCACGATTTACAGTGATTGACCTTAAAAATGCTTTTTTCTCAATACCATTACACCCAGACTCACAAGATTTGACAAGCTTCACTTACCGAAATACAAAGTGGAAACATACCAGGTTACCACAGGGGTATTGTGAATCACCCTCAATTTTCAATAGAGTAATACAGATGGATTTGGGTAACGTTGAGGTGGAAAGCACAGTGTTACAGTATGTGGATGACATTATAATTTGCAGTACAAACGAAAGTAAATGTAGAGAGGACTCCTTAAAAATGTTGACAATATTGGCTGAAAAGGGGTACAAGGTAGACATGGAAAAGATACAATACTGTCAGGAACAGGTACTTTACATTGGCCAACTGATATCCCAACATGGAAGAAGGATTGCACCACAAAGAGCACAGGCCATCTCAAGCACTCCCGTGCCACAGACTGTGAGAGAACTGCAGCAATTTCTGGGGCTGTGCAACTACTGTAGAGCATGGGTATTTGATTACAGCTCATACATAGGACCCCTGCTTGAGGGTTTGAAGGAAGCAAATAAAGGGGAGAAAAAGTTGGGATGGACTATGGAAATGAGGGAGGCATTTGACGAATTGAAAGACGCGATATCAACTGCTCCAGTACTGGCATCCCCAGACTATGAGCGACGCTTTTTTATATTTTCACATTGCGACTCAGCAGTGATGAAGGCAGTATTGGCACAAAAAACGAGCATGGGATATAAACCAGTAGCATTTTACAGCGGACACTTAGACCCTGTGATGTTAGGCCACTTCCCTTGTGAACAAGGTCTTGCTGCAGCTGCCTTTGCAGTAGAAAAAGCATCAGCAATAACTATGGGGTGTCCAACTACACTGTTTGTGGAACATGCACTATTTGCGATATTGAATAAACCTAAGTCCACACTAACGACACAGAGGGCATCAGGTTATGAGATTATTTTGTCTAAAGCTGAACTAGCAATTGTTAGATGTAGCACGGTCAACCCTGCAAGGTTCCTAGCAGAAGTAATTGAAGAGGGAGATTACGCCCACGACTGCACCCAAATAACTAAAATGTACTCATGTACTAGAAAAGTTGAAGAAAACGCACTAGAGGGAGGTGAGCTTTTGTTTATTGATGGGTCATCAACTATTGATCAAGGAGATGGGATACGAAGGACTGGGGCAGCAGTAGTAAAAATGATGGAGGCGCCGGTGTGTGTGGCTATGAAGTGTGTACAATTACCACAGCATTACTCTGCTCAAGCCGCGGAACTGGTTGCACTAATATTGGCATTAAAGGAAAGTTTTAATAAAAGAGTAACCATATATTCCGACAGTGCATATGTTACATCCACTGTCCACTCAGGGTTATCAAAATGGAGAAGAAGAGGGTTTAGGAGAGCTGATGGCACTCCAGTACAACATGCCCTCTTGTTGGCTGAACTAATTGAAGTAATAAACGACCCCCAAGAACTAGCCCTAGTCAAATGCACCGCACACACCAATGGAGAAGACTACGTATCAAAAGGGAATGCAGCAGCAGACGCACATGCGAAATATGCTGCATACTTTGGTGAGATATGGAACCCCACAGACTCACAGAGAGGGAGAGGGAGGGGAATAGCAAGGGAGATGTTAATAAGAGAAGGGTACACCCATCTCCCAGCCACACAGATTATGGAACTACAAGCGGCTGCACCAATGGCCGAAAAAGAAGTATGGGTAAAAAGAGGATGTACAATGTCCCCAACCGACGCACTATGGCGCCAGGGTGGCACTGGGAAAGTTGTAATACCGTTGGCACTGTTAAACACCGCCCTGAGCCAATTACATCACCCTGCCCATACAGGCAAGGAAATAATAGCAGCACGAATTAGAGAAGATTGGTTTTGTCCTGAGTTAAACTCTCATGTGTCAAATTTTATCAGCAATTGCCTCACATGTCAACAGTTTACGGCCGGTCATACTCTAAAGGTGATAAGAGGTACCATACCCCGGCCAGAAGGACCTTTTCGGCACCTTCACATTGACTATGTTGATATGATCAACATATGTCAAGGTAATAGGTATATGATTGTAGTAGTATGCCCATTTTCCAGGTGGATTGAAGCAGGGCCCTGTTCACACCCTGATGCGTTTAGAGCAGCCAAATTCATAGTAAGGGAGGTTTTCCCCAGGTGGGGAGTGTGCGAGGTGTTAAGATCAGACAACGGCCCACATTTCGCAAACGAAATGTTCCAGCATATCACATCCCTGCTGAACATTAAACACAAATTTGCATGTGCATACCACCCACAGGCTAATGGTGTATGTGAACGCCTGAATGGCTTATTGAAGGAGGCAATTGCTAAAATACAACAAACAACAAAGAAAAGTTGGTTGTATTGCCTTCCGTTAGCTTTATTTGAACTTAGAAATAGGCCAGGGTCCGACCACCACCTCACCCCTCACGAAGTGGTTACTGGACGTCAAATGCGCCTTCCCCTAACCCCAACGTCAAGGGCATTCACCGACCACGAAAGTTCAGCGAGTGTGTTAGGTGATGAAATGTATCAATATGTGTCTTCTTTGATTACTAGTGTCGTGTTTGTGTCTCAACAGCTCGAGCGCACACGGGGCGGGTCTACTAGCAATCAAGAAAAAGGCGCAAGTACAGAATTGGGAAAGGAGAACTTGTGCAAACTTGCCAAAGGTGACCACGTGCTACTTCGCAATTTCAATAGAAAGTGGAACGAGAAGAGGTTCACTGGCCCCCATCTGGTAGAGGACGTATCAACAAGAGCAGTAAAACTAAAGGATAAGCGTGCCTGGAACCACCTACATGACGTAAAGATCTACAAACTGCAGACCCGCCCCAGCGCCAACGACAGGTCCATTGGAAGAACAGCAACAACATCCCCGACAGCGGAAGAAAGTTCCACCACAGACAACGACCCAATTGTTCCCTCTGAGACGATAACTGACGAAGAAAGGGGTGATCCCCAGACTGCCCACCCCATGGTCACACGCTCAAAGAGTAAAAATACTTCCGCCATCTGAGCGCAAATCCCCCCCCCCATTGACTGCTAAGTACAGTTGTAATTAAAACTGGAGGACATTGCTTGCACCAATACACATGTAAACACGTGAATGTTCTCTTTTTTCTCTCGCACATACAGGAACTGCGTAATATTGTATTGTTAAGAAAAAGCTAATTAACAAGTTCAGTGTACAGGCGTAGATGGTGCTGCCAGACGATAACTACCCAGAAGAATTGTCACACCAATTTGTATACGAAATAAAAAGGCCAACATACCTAAAAAGGAGAAGGGTACGTGTCTACTACACAGCCTTCCTCCTGGCCATAGAATATTACATGCCCCACCTCCGCCCATACTTGCCGGTCCTAAGAGACCGATCACTTAGAGTAGCGTGGGAGCAGCTCTTCGCCTGGGCACTGAATGACTACTTGATAGGGAGAGCTTAAAGGAAACAAAACTAACATTTAATAACGAGCACTTTTGAGAATTTTTAGGCGGGCAACTTTAACGTCACAAGAATACGCTGCCAGGACTGCAGCAAGGTAAGAGCAAAATGCCGGTGAGATTAGCATATGTAATAAAAATAATAGGGATTTTAATGATCACCGGGTTCTTGGCTGCCTCTGTCTGGCAGTACAGCTATGCTATCGATTTTATTGCTGCACCCAAACCTAATATACCCCCGTTCCCTGCTGCAACAGGTGTTACGTCAGGTGGTAATAGTAACTTTGCACCCAAGCAAAATAGAGTTAAACGCAGCACATACTCAGACAATAAAGGTATTGATAATTATGTACAAGATTCAGCACACGTCGCAAACAACATATGGTACCAGCACATGACCCGCATTGGTAAGCAGACAACTGAGGATAGCTGTTACGTTTGCTCATTAATACCATACGCCATGAGCGCTTCACGAACATTTGTTGCCACAGAAATAGATGAAAAGACAGCACAGTGCATAATATATTTGGCCCTGTTCCAAACGAAAGGAAGATTTCAAGGAACAGTAGTGCACATGACATGGCAGATACATAACAAGTGGCCCTGCAAACGGAGAAACAAAGAAGGTAACACTGCAGTATCTACCATGTGATTGGTACGCCACTGAAGTTCCGGGTAAACAAGGATGCTGGGAGAGGCCGCTACTGACGATAACAGGAAAGGTGTATCTGGGCAACAGCTGGGAGATAGGAGTGATTGGCAGCAACATGGTAACAAAAGAAACTATCTCAACCATCGAGACACACAATCATCGATGTTGGACGACGTGGATCAAGTATGTACCAATGCTCACGTGGGTAGAAGAAGATGAAGACCCAATAACTATACTACCATTGACTGCGCCCAAAGTATGCTACCAGCATAAAGGAGAGGTGGACGTAGGATATAACACCAATTGTGCAAGCGTGATGGAGTTACCTGAGGGGGGAGCGGGAACAGCAGTAATAATGGACCATTATTGGGCCTGCGGAGAAAAGGCATATCATACACTGCCCCCCCTGTGGAATGGTGTGTGCACAATGGTACACGTCAATGTACCATCACTAGTGGTACCTAAGAAGAATGTCGATGTGGCGAAATTTCCTAAAATGGATGAAGGGGATAGGAGAAGAAAGAGATCTGCACCACTTCAGAAGGAGCAAGAGAACAGGACCAACAGCAATGATACTGTCCTAAATAGGAGAAAAAGACAAGGAGAGCCACTGACAGGAAATTACCTGTGGGGAAGGTCGGAAACGGAACTAACATCAATACCGCCAGAACACAGACTATTCAGCAGAGCAGCAATGTTCTTCTCCTCAATAATACATCCGGGACTGCAGGCATACGCAAACGCAAAATGGCTCCAAATAACCAGATGGGAACTAATGATGACCATCAATTCAACAGTAAATGGGTCCAACACAATTAAAGAGGAGCTGCGAGCTGTAAGGATGGTAGCACTCCAGAACAGATATGTATTGGACCTTCTCACAGCAATGGAAGGAGGTGTTTGTGCAAAGATAGGACAATCTTGCTGCACGTTCATACCTGCCAACGATGCTGACAATGGTACACTGACAGAAGCAGTTTCACAATTGGCCCAGATGCACTCCAAAATGATGGATGAAAGTAACGGTGTAGACAAGGATAAGAGCTGGTTTTCACTATTATGGTCATGGATGCCATCTTGGCTGTCAGATGGACTGAAAATAATAGTGGGGTGTACTATTTTGGCTGGAGCTACTCTGATCATAATTAGATTTTGGAAGGCCCGGAAGGCACGCACGACTGACGAGTTGCTGGAAATGGTGGGAATGCACCCCTTAATGCCAGCAGATGACGGCCAGCATACAGGTGTGATAATAGAAGAAAGGGAGAAGTTGCGCACCCAAATCATCACCAATCATCTAGACCCACCATCAGTGAAGACCCAAGGAACCCCAGGAGCTACATAGGAAGATGGGTATACTGTACTCCTGGAGGAACATGTGAATATATGTATTGGTCATTTGAAGATCATGTAAACCATTATGGACATCTCGGAGGGATAACTAAGATATGGAGGGTAAGAGGAGATAACGAGAAGGATATGTTTGTGGTCGACAAGTCGACCAGAGGGGGGACTGAAGTGGGAGAATGGAAGACCAGGCTACCGTCCTTCACCTCTCGCGCTTGGCCTAGAGGGTCACGGCCCAGACACCCGCCGCGAGAAGAGTTTGTCCATTTACCAGACGGCCAGGTACCCTGGTACAGGAACATACGGATGTGTCCATCTGCCTGCCCAGCAGCCCGCACTGGCCATGCCGACACCTCCGGCTCGGATCAGCTAGACTAAAATCCACACGTCGTTAGAGATGCCATGACGACCTAGACAACGGGAAGCACATCTGTACAAATATACACACTGAACATTTCCACACCAATCTACACGAAGAACATACTCAGTGCTCTGACGTAGGCGACAGGCATATTCACGGACGTGCATCTTTATTATTTTTACATAGGCTTTCAGAATGCAGAAACGCAAGACGCATCATGAACTCATCTATAACGCTTGCTCACGCTTCTCTTGAAACCCGTTACCACCATGAGAGGTATAATGGAAACACGATACTGGTCATGGAAATATATGCTATTATAACCTAAAAGCACCTATGCACCAAACAGACTACTTAAGCACCAGGCCCGAGTAGGCCTCAAACAAGAGCTTCCGTGGACATTAACAAAGCAAGAGTCAGGTTGCTGATCCTGCAGAAAGAACCCGGTGGAGCAACCAGCCAAGGTCGCAATGTTGCAAACCCACATCCAAGAACAAATCATCAAAGGCACGATGTTGCAACCTCGCACTCCGCGCCTCAACGATAAAGGCACGCCGGCAAATTAAACCAGACGCGCAGTAGAAAAAACAATATTAATTGTGCAGAATTCTGCCTCTTTCACGGTCCCTCCCCACGTGACCAAGCCGAACCTGACGAGATGCCAAAACCCAGGAGAAAAAAGGCGTCTGGGTCCCTCACTACGAGACACAGGCCGATACACTTGAAAGGCTCAATGGACATCTGCTACAGTGGGAGCGGTCAGCCTTCCACCTATGAATAAATCCTCACATTGTCTGCACGTACCCATATTGAAACATTGTTGCAATCACAGGTACACCGAGAGCTGGGAACAACGGTGGTCCCAGGCTGGGAAGCTCACGAGTGCACCAATCAGAACATGGGGCTCTTATCTCAACGTCAGTAATATTAGCCAATCCTCAGGAGTCTTCATGTAACAATTCTTATGTATCTAATTGTAGGGACAACCCAGATATACCACCTGACTACACCTTGTCCACTAATATCATTCTCTATATGTATACTATACTAACCCTACCACTCGAGCAACCAATTAAGACTGGCGATAGGTTTTTTGTTAACTTTCTGAAGTGACGCAAGTAGCGCGTCATAATGCAGTAAAAAGGGCCTGCGAGCCCCACGATTGTGTGTGTGTCAGGACGAACGCGTACGCTCCTTGACCCATCCCTGCCGTTTTGTCTAAATAAACAGCAGAGTCACCTTGCTCCTTGTGTGTGTCTCATACTCTATCTCATCTGGGATGTACGGGAGGAGTTGGGGCCTCCCTGCCCGGAGGTCTGCGGACGGCCCGGCCGACCCCGGCAGAATTTCCCCCGACAAAAGGCTTCCACTTTTTTTATATTTTAGCAATCAAGGCAACACTAGACCATGGGAACTGTTGGGAAGAAATGCTTCCATACATGTGAGGTTGAATAGCGCCCTCTCCCAAAATGTTTTTTGCTATTGAGGATGAACGAAGAGGTGCACGCTCCCCAGTAACTTCTGAGTCACTGTAGACATATGCAGCATCTCAGGAAGCAAAGGCAAGGAGAGAACTGCTATACCTATGCAGCATCTCAGGAAGCAAGGGCAGGGAGAGAACTGCTAGACATATGCACTGTCTCTGGAAGCAAGGGCAGGGAGGGAACTGCTAGACATATGCAGCTTCTCTGGAAGCAAGGGGAGGGAGAGAACTGCTAGAAATTTGCATCATCTCTGGAAGCAAGGACAGGGCGAGAAACCGCTAGACATATGTAGCATCTCAGGAAGCAAGGGCAAGGAGAGAAACCTCTAGACATATGCAGCATCTCAATAAGCAAGGGCAGGGAGGAAACACCTAGACATTTGCAGCATCTCTGGAAGCAAGGGCAGGGAGAGAAACCGATAGACATATGCAGCATCTCTGGAAGCATGGGCAGGGTGAGAAACCACGAGACATGTGCAGCATCTCAGGAAGCAAGGGCAGGGAGAGAGCTGGTATACATATGCAGCATCTCTGGAAGCAAGGACAAGGAGAGAACTTCTAGACATATGCAGCATCAATGGAAGCAAGGGCAGAGAGAGAACTGCTAGACATATGCAGCCTCTCTAGAAGCAAGGGCAGGTAGAGAAACTGCTAGACATTTGCAGCATTTCTGGAAGCAAGGGCAGTGAGAGAAACAGATAGACATATGCAGCATCTCAGGAAGCAAGGGCAGGGAGAGAAACCGCTAGACATATGCAGCATCCCTGGAAGCAAGGGCAGGGATAGAAACAGCTAGACATATGCAGCATCTGAGGAAGCAAGGGCAGGAAGAGGCACCGTTAGACATATGAAGCATCTCAGGAAGGAAGGGCAGGGAGAGAAACAGATAGACATATGCAGCCTCTCAGGAAGCATGGGCAGGGAGAGAAACCACGAGACATATGCAGCATCACAGGCAGCAAGGCCAGGGAGAGAAACCAGAACTGCTAGACATATGCATAATCTCTGGAAGCAGGGGCAGAGTGAGAAACCGCTAGACATGTGCAGCATCTCTGGAAGCAAGGGAAGGGAGAGAAACCACTAGACATATGCAGCATCTCAGGAAGCATGGGCATGGAGGAAACAGCTAGACATATGCAGCATCTCTGAAAGCAAGGGCAGGGAGAGAAACCGCTAGACATAGGCAGCATCTCTGGAAGCAAGGGCAGGGAGAGAACCTCTAGACATATGCAGCATCTCAGGCAGCAAGGCCAGGGAGAGAAACCACTAGCCATATGCATCATCTCTGGAAGCAAGGGCAGGGAGAGAACTGCTAGACATATGCAGCATCTCTGGAAGCAAGGGCAGGGTGAGAAACCGCTGAACATACACAGCATCTCTGGAAGCAAGGGAAGGGAGAGAAACCACTAGACATATGCAGCATCTCAGGAAGCAAGGGCAGGGAGAGAACTGCTAGACATATCCAGCATCTCTGTAAGCAAGGGCAGGGAGAGAACCGCTAGACATATGCATCATCTCAGAAATCAAGGGCAGGGAGAGAAACTGCTAGAAATATGCAGCATCCCAGGAAGCAAGGGCAGGGAGAGAACTGCTAGACATGTGCAGCATCTGAGGAAGCAAAGGCAGGGAGAGACACCACTAGACATATGCAGCATCTCAGGAAGCAAGGGCAGGGAGAGAACTGCCAGAAATATGCAGCATCCCAGGAAGCAAGGGCAGGGAGAGAACTGCTAGACATATGCAGCATCTCTAGAAGCATGGGCAGGGAGAGAACTGCCAGAAATATGCAGCATCCCAGGAAGCAAGGGCAGGGAGAGAACTGCTAGACATATGCAGCATCTCTAGAAGCAAGGGAAGCAGAGCAGCCGCTAGACATGTGCAGCATCTGAGGAAGCAAGGGCCGGGAGAGACTTGCTCTGCCTTCTTCTCTTTAGAGGTCACAGGGGGTTCTTGTATTCACAGCACTTGATAAAATGTGAGCACCACCAAAACACACAGGCAGGAATATGTTGAACGTCTGACTAAAGGCGACATCAGTACTTACACATCCTGCAGAAAAGGGTGTGCTATAAAGAGTCCCATACCTGTTCTGTTAAGGCTGCTTCCGTGGCCAGATTGCAGAAACCTGACTGTGCTTGATCTAAGCAACGTGTGATGCCTGGGCTCTTCCTCCCCTCACTTCAGAGAAGCACATACAGATGCCCATGCAGCCATGCACCATATCCTATGTTTCAGAGGCAGAAGCAGGATTTGGAGCCAGGATTGGTGTTAAAGGGCGGGGGGGGGGGAGATCCATCTTTATGGGGCACTGGTCTTTACCCTGACAACTAATTTGCAAACTTTCAGCTCTATAAGAACCTCACAAATCACACACCCGCACCATTGTCTCCCAAGCATCTGTCTTTTGCAGTCTCCTCTCTCACCTGCACCCAATCTGTCTCTCCTTTGACACTTGCTCTGCAGCAACATAGCATTGAGTATTAATCACTATACTCTTGACATATGTGTACAGCCTACAAGACACAGGCATTATTCCCAGCAGGGTAAACTAAGACCTTCATTCTTCATTCTTATAAAATGTGACATTCATATAATTGAGTGTTCCTGCACAGGCTGGCTTTGTGCACCTTTCTCTCTCCCTGCTGCTATAGTCCTCTACCTCAATGTCAGCCCCTCTCCCTACAGGCCCCTGCACAACGCTCACTCTTTGAACTCTCAACTTCTCACCCTCCCTCCATTGCTACTCGGTCTCTCCCACTACACCCAGCTGGGCTCCAAGAGTTCCAGTCATCTCCTTGGCTCTTAGCTAGTTCTCTTGGGTGACACTTTAGTTCGTAACCCGTTGCTTTATTGACAGTAACTACTTCGTGATAACTTACTAGGAAGTAGCTACTTCGAAATTACACCGACAAATATGGGTATATATGGGTTAAGTGGTAAAAAGGGGTTTGGGAGGGATTTGGGCAGGGGTTGTCATGAAGGGGAAGGTGGGCTATGGGAGGACACCCCCAAAAATTTAAAAAAAGACTATTTGATTTACACTTTTGAAGGAATTACTGCAAAGTAAATTACCAGGAAGTCATTTCTGTTGATGAAAAGACATGGAACCCTTTAGCTTGCCTGCTACTCAGCGGCTAAAAGCTGAGCTCCTCCATTGCCAGCTAGGCTCTTTGGATAACAGTTGCAGAATGCATGCTATCATATACCATTCATCCTAGCTCACATTAAGAAAACTGCCTGATCACCTGCCTTTGGGAAAGCAATGTCATTTGGCATTGAAACTGAAGTGAAGACACCCTGTAAACCCACAATACATATTAATTTGCAGCGCTTAGCAGCAATGTGATATGTGCTGCAGCATCGCCGCCTGGAATCACTTATTTAATTGTAAATAAATGTCCCATCTCATTAAATGTATGTGATACATGTTCAAGATCATTCTATCTAATATTAATAGTAACAAATGCACTCATAATAAAAAGAATGCATATTCCTTTACAAAGTACAAGTACAAAGTACCAGACCTAATAACACATGGTGGTGGTGACATTGCTTATTGTTGAGCATGGAAATCTTGCACTGGCTTCTCAAAGTTTAGAAAGTTCTTTAAAAATGTGCTGCATGGTAGAATGAACATTCTGGGCTAAGGGTCCACTGCAGGTCCAAACACACTACCTCACCAGCACCATGGTATCAACGTAGATAGGTTTCACAGGCCACTTTAAAATGTCCTACTTTGGACAATAATGGCTGTGGGCCAGATGAGCAAGCAGCCTGCAAAACATGCACTGGGGAACTGAAAGGAGCACAAACCCTGTCCCAGGAACTACTACAGTAACTCTCCTTTTCTTGCCAATATTCGACTAACATACACAAATAGCAAATAGGTGGGCACAAAATACTTGGTGCAGAAAATCTGTGCTACTTTTGTGTTGGAAAGCTAATAAGGTTGGGCCCCCTTAAACCAAGAACGACCTTAAGAGAGGAAACGGAAGGATGGGGCACTAGGGATGAGGGAGGAAGAGGAGGAGCTACCAGGTTGCATTTCGGATCGGTTTCTGCTTACAACCAAGTTATGATTGTATTGGTTTATATGGAGAAGACATCAGAGGAGTTTACACAAGGCTTAAGGGTTTCAGCCGGGAAGGCTGAATGTCTGTAAACAGTGGCACAGTGGCGCCATAATGGACTGTGTGCAGTGTCACTATCAGTAAAGATTGTGTACAGCAATATATCAGCACAGTATCCATTAGTTCAGCAAGCAATGGCTGCATGCAGATGCACTCCACATTATGCCAGAGTGGCCTTTCTCTGCATCATGTAGGACGGTGCACAATCGCCCATGGCGTTATGGATAACTGTGTACAGTCAGACCTGGAGTGGACAGGGGCTTGTACTCGGGATTCGGGGGGTGGGTCTTCAAATGAGATTGATCCCACATCCTTATGGTGGACACTATCACCAGAAGAGGCCTGGTTGGACTGAAGGCCAGTTCTCTGAATGTCAGCAGGCGTCACATGACGTAACTGGATCTGCAGATCTCAGACCATTTGGAAGGCAGAACTACAGAAGAAGTGACAGAGACCAAAGCACAGCTGTTATAATAGCAAATGTGACCAGTTGTGTTTGCCTTGGTGTGTGTAATGACTGGCTCAACGCAAGCTATGCTGCAGCTTTACGCGAGACTGCAGTGTTTGCTCTGCATAAACCCAATGTATAAATAAAGGAAGCCAGCTTACAGTAATCCAAGCATGTAGAAATCAGTTACATGCATGGGTAATAAAAACAAACAATAAACTTGAAACAAGCTCCAAATGACCCAGATCCATATTTCACCCACCAGGCCCCTGCTAAGAATCTGCTCCATAGAGGCTGAGTGCTCTGGAAGAGACCCTTCCATTACATGTGCTTGGCAGACAAAATGGCACCTTTTCCTTTGGTTTCCAAACAGCGCAAGGTGCCAATACTGATGGGAATTCATTTCCAGGTCTCTGATCAGCTTGAATAATGCACTAAAGCAGGCCGCAGTCAGCCGGCTTGCTGCACAACGAGGAGTGTCAGGGACAAACATTGGGCTATGAAGGAAGCCTGGTGTGAAGATCAGGGTTTGACATTGACTATCCACCTTCCCCCAACCACTAGCTCTGCCACTCTGCCACTGAATACCACTGCCCTTTTACTGCCAGCCTGGTCAGATGGGGACGTTCTTTTTGTTTTTTGTTTGGCATATGTCTAGGCCTGCCAACCAAAGGACCACAAGGTTTATAGGACTGGGGGGCAAGTGCCCTCTTGCCCCCCAGCCCAGTCCACTTCCACTCCAGAATAAACCACTATACAAAAATATGATCTTATCATTATTATGAAGTGCACATCGTTAGTGTGAGGCAGAGGCCAGTGTGAGAAACCAGATGGTTTCTCACCCGCTAGTCCCTGGGAATCTCTCAGGAGGCCAGAGCACGACCATCACCTTTGGATCCAGACCCTGGGGGTGGACCAGTGTGGGAGGATCACCTGGGTGAGGGGTCTTTGGGGAGTCAACTGATGATGCGATGCAGTAGCCCCCCCCTTTATTCTTCATCTACCCCATACTATTATTTAGGATTTTCTGACGCCCCAATTCCCCCCTCCTTTTTTGCACAAACACTTGCCCGAGGAAGAGGGTGACTTAGAGTAACCAAACTAACTCTCTCAAATCATACTGGGCATGTCCCGTTAATTGGGTCGGGCAAAGTCAGGCACTTTGGCCTAAGTGCATAAACCTGCTACCAGTTAACTCTCCTCAGAAGAACAATAGGCAGCACCTAAAGACACACTCTGAGCAAGGCAGAACACGAGAATGAGCAGAACCTCCGGGACAAAGGCACATCTACTGAAGCAGAGCAACCGACCGAGGGATAAGAGCAGCAGCCGAAAACCACATAGCTTCCCTACTGGAGGTTGTTGCCTCTGACAGACCGTGAAAGACATGTGGTTAAGGCCAGATCCCACAAGTGAAGATTGCATTGTGTTTCAAGGATGCCAGCAACCCTCCCGGGTGAACGGAAGAATTGGGATGGTGAGGTCAAGTCTGTGGTACTAACCTTGACTTGAACATTGGAATATGCAAAACAAGAAGCGCACACAGCCGGTGAGTTGGCAAGCAACCTGAGAGACCGGTGTGTGTAAAAGTGAATGAAGTAACCACATCATATCACACATGAAGGATGCGCGCCTGTGGATGAGACGCGAAGAAAGGCAGACCTGTGAATAAACTTTCAAGCAGAGTACAGCTGCAAGATCAATGATACTCAGTAACAGAGTTGTCCGGTGAAAGGAAGTAGCCCATTCAAAAGTCTCAGTGAAAGGTGCATTGTTTGAAGCTAAAGGGAGGACATACAGCAAGAGTGAAAATAAATAGTGACCGTTGAGTTGAAGTGATCCTGCGATGGTCTGTAAGGAAAACCAAGCACATTTAAAAGACTTCGACATCTGAAAGTGGTCTAATCCCGATTGAGGGGACCTGACGTATATTGAGTTTGGGGAAAGGAGTCTCTTGCAACATTGTGTGAATTGTATTGTAATAGGTCTGAGCCCGGCAGACAGGGACCTATGAAAACTGTGTGGTGAAAGGTCTGAGCCTGGCATAGGGGGACCTTGGTGAACATTTTGTTTGAAACATTACTTTGGAAATAAGAGAAAGGAACTTTAAAACATGGAAGGCCAGGAAGGCCTCCATCCACGGTTTTGAACTGTGTACTGTGTTCGAAGCCGAGCCAGAGTGTGTCATCCTGCCTCTAAGGATTGCCTTAACCTGTAAGGCCTAACGTGGGGAGGAGAGCTGGGTTAGCCTCATTATCTTTTGAACACTGACTTTTTCCTTTTTACACTTATTGTACAAGAAATAGGGCAGGCATTACGTTTTTGTTAATTTAGGCATTTTGATTTGCAAGACTCCACTAGGACTGTTTTGTTTATCGTTTGATAGTCAAGACTACTCTCATCTTAGTGATAGGGCAGAATAGGAGTTTCTACAACCGTAACATTTTCGAAAAAGGTTTTACAAATTGTATACATTGTGTCAGTGCCAGTACGTGGGATACCATGTCTTCCCTACACCAGTCAGTGTAATCTAGAGGGTACAAGGGCTGTTTGCAAGATGTTGAGTGAGTGATTGACAACAACTGAATTCACAATGCCAGTAACACTTTCACACACTTTCCTGACTTTAGATGGTACTGACTGAGGCAGCAGTGGCTGAGGATAAGCACTTTGCTGAGAGTCAAAGGAAAGATCTTTGAGCCAAAGCACACCTAACAGCAAAGCATTAGAATGTATGTGGGGAACTGCACAAATGTCCTAAATTAAACAACCATCAAATAACTCAACAAATACTCACATGTGTCAACATCCCACCCTATCATCGTCTGCTCCTCAATAGACCTATTTAAATGCTTGGCTTTAGTGCTTCTACTTAATTTTAAAGTACTAGCAAAGCTGCCCATCCTATAAACATAGCTTAACAGTTTCATCTTAGAGCCAGCGAGAAAAAGCAAAGAAAGGGTGATTTATAAAATCCAAAGTCTCCCGAAAACACATAGAATTCTAAATAGACTTTCTTACATGCCCAGAGGGGGCTTTAGAAAGGTTCCCTATCAGAGATGTTTGGCAATAGGCCAATCCACCATCTGTAGGCCTCTTGGGTCTCAGGGCACTAGACCTGTTCCATATGGCAGGTACCCATCTGGTATCTTGCTGGTATTGGGCTTCCCCCAAAGTGATGCACCTGTCACTCTTCCCATTTTCTGCCCCTCTTCCCATCACAGCCCAAATACAGCTCACTTATAGTTCTCTCCATTTCCTTTGAGCAAATGAGCATTAGTGACCATCACTTCCCATCGCAACACTTTCACAACATGAGACTGGTTTACATACCTCAGAGAAAAAAAAAAAAAACATTTGAATGAGGGAACGGAATGCCAGAAATGCTTGGAAATTGTACGACTTCAAAATAGTTTACTTCTTGCAAAGCTGGGCAGACAAGTTCTCCAGAGGAGGTGGTCTAGAAGACAGGAGTGCTCCATTTTGCGGCTGGTAAACAAATAACATGTCTGGAACAGGGGAAGAGGCAAACATATGAAGAAAGTCACACAGATTCAAACGAGAAGCAGACATGTACCCTCTGAACAGCCTACCCTCAGTACCTTTTCCTCTATTAAATATACTGATGAAGCCAATCAAAAGTTCAGAATCACCTCTGACCAATCAAAGCCAATCAGAAGTTCAGAATCATCGCTGGCCAACCAGAGAGATGATTCCCAAAGCTCGAAAAAGGGACACAGATTGCAAGAGGCGCAGCTGCTCACGCCAACTTTTCCATCATTAATGCTTCATTAAAAGTTCTGCTTGTTGCCCCAATAGCTAGCACTTTTTTGACTCTGTTGATTTTGTAAATGTTTTCAGTAGGTATATTGAAGATGATATTCTGGTGGCTGTTATCTCCTGATGTGAATTTGAAGTCTAAAGCAAACTCTTTCACTGTTTCTGCAAATTGATATATGTGTCCATGTACCTGAGTTTCTTTTCACAGCAGGCTATCCCATTGAAAACAGGCAGACAAAGACTGGAATATAATTCAGTATAGCTGGGCTAAATACTAATAAAGGACTGAAACATATTACTTAAGCACTGCTGTGGAGAACAAACCAATAGTGTATGTGCTTAAACAATCAAAACATTGGATTATAGGCCCAACTCATTTAGGGTTCTACTAAGACAAGCTGGAAAGATATCCCAATGTTTACAGCAGTAATGTAAAAAGATCACAGAGGAGGAAATAGAGGAAGAGGCAGCCCTAAGCTCACAATAAAGTGAGAAAACATCCACACCAAGGTGACGCAGAGCACATTGTGGCTTGCCATGTTATATTTCAGCTTACAGATGCGTGTACAGATTTCATGAGCACAGTGTTGGCATTGGTAGTGTAGAAGCTTGAAAACACAAATGAAAATGGGAGCAGAGTGAATCACATGATACGGCAAAGCCTGATGGGCATGTTCTCCAAAAACTCCCACCACCTTGATAACTCCTTTCATTAAACACCTAATAACAATGTTAAACTTGAGGAGAACCATCTCTGGTTCCGGAAGCACCTCAAGAACTTCCTCTTTTCTTCCTTTGCTCCCCCTCTCCCCTGCTGATCTATTCTCTCTTGGCCTCGTGCACCTGCCCCCCCTCTGTCTTCCGGGCCCAGGTACCTGCTCACCCTCCCACAAAGCCTCCGGGCCACCGCTTGCACTTCGTTCTGTATCTGTACCCATAGAGCCCCCCGCCCCTTTTTTCTTCCTGCACTTATAACACCTGCCCTGTCTTCTGCCTTAAACCTAGCACTTGCAAATTGCTGGCTGCACTGCCATTTTTTGTTGCCTTTATTATTTATTTATTTATTTATTAGTATTTATCTGTTTCTCCTCTGCTTCACACTTTCCACTTCTCCCCCTTTGATGACTTTTCCCCTCCCCCTCACCCATGCACTTGCGCGTTCTCAATGTCACTGGGCCTAGTAGGATCGCTGTTTAGTTCTACCCTGTTCCCCTCCCTTGCCTTGTCGCGCTCTGAAACACTTGTGTACGAGCGCTATAGAAATAAAATATCAATATCAATATCAATATCATTATCAATAAAGCAGCTGGTCAGTGCTGGTGTCCGCTCATTTGGTCGAAAAAAAAGATCGAATAACCATTTGGTTGAAACCAAATGGCCGTAAAAAAAATTGGCAATTTCTTTTTTTATTTATTTATATATTTTTTTTGTTTTGTTTGGTTAAAACAAAATTAATATATAAAAAGGGGGGTTGGAGGGAAACCCCCCCCCCAAAAAAAAAAAATGTTAAAAAAAAATAATAATAAATCGACCATTTGGATTTCAACCATTTGGTTGTCGACCAAATGACTGGTAGCCGTTAGTGCTAGAGTCTTGATTGTCTCACAGCACCAAACATGGGTGATTGCCAACCCCTAGAAAGAGCAAACGAAAATGTAAGAATGTGCATCTGTAATGCTAGCACATGATGGCAGGAAAGTGTCAGCAGAATCAGATCCTATGGCAGGTGCTGGAGGGGCGAGAGGTTCTGAGCCCGTCCTGGCCTGGTTGAAGTGCTGCAGGAGTTAGAGGATCAAAGGATGCCCCAATAACCAATGTGGACAATGGTGACCTAAATATCAACCATTTCTATCCGCAAGTAGATGGCATAGGAGTGAGGGTAAAATGACTGAGAAGTGAATCAGTAACACAGAGGATTGCATGATGGAATTGGAAGAGACCAACCACTTCCTCATGGATTAAAGAGCATGAATGCCCCAGAGTGGAGAAGCATGAAGGACATATCAGAAGTCACCATAAATGACCTGAGGGCCTGTAAGATTAATGGACAAAGACCAATGGAATAAGTGATGGATATAATAGTGAGAAATATTCTCCCTGGGGCAAAGGTGTATAATCTTTTTTCTGTTGGAGACAGTACACCTGACATTGGATCTCCCAGCCATACTGGGGAGCAATCCAGAACAATTATTGCCAGTATCTTAAATAATAAAGGCAGAGAGTCCATCCTCCCAGCGAGACATTCAATGCAATAGCAACTGGGTCAGCTTTTATCCTGACTTAATGTTGGTGGTATGGCCAGCCAGGCAGTAGTTTGGAACAATCAAGAAGCCTTTCAGAGAACATGGGCTCTATTATGCCATGCTGACCACACTGCCACAATATGTGGTGAGGTTTACCCCATCATGATGAAGCCTGACCAGAGTGAAGCTGGGAACTGCTTGCAGATGCTGAAGGACAGGGCAGGTGTGGCCTCAGGTGGGTAAATCACATCTGGCAAGAAAGTACTGTTGTAACTCACACCTGCCCATGCCTAGTTGAAAAAGTGCACCTTCCCAGGCTGGACTACACCATTTTATTACAGATCTATATTCGTGTGAATATGCTGAGCATACAATACAGCATCTAGTGCTCTCCCACTCGATCTCCTTCTGTCATCCTCTCTTTTGCTTTCTCTAACTCGTTCTCACATTTTGTTTGCAGTCCAGATACTGCAGGTCCGGAAGCCAGAGGCACAAAAGGAAATGCTCAAAAGAGTGACATGCTGTATGATTGGCTTCTGGAGTCAGAGTATCAAGACAGAGAGGAGGAGGCAGACAGAGGATGCAGTAGCCAAGTAGTGGGTGGGCCGGGTGAAAGGAGGCAGAGGGGTGCACGCAGCAGTGGGGGATTCAAGAAAGGAATCCGCGAGGGGTCATTACAAAAGGCCTCTCTCACTCTCTTTCTCTCTCTCTCTCTCTCTCTCTCTCTCTCTCTCTCGTTATCTCTCTATTTTTTCTCTCTATGTGGAAAGACAGCAGCATGTCCTGTAAAAAATCACAAATATTTTGAGAGAGTGAAAAGAGGAGGTCGCTGATTTTATGTGGTGCAATGTGGAATAAAAGAAGTAGTGACAGAGGTATTTCCCATGATGGGTCAGGCCTGGTATTTGGAGACATATGTTCACATCACCTGTGTTCTACAGCAATGTCATCATCACAATGAGGATGCATGGCTCATAAGGGGGAAGTCAAGGAGAATGCAAATATGCTATGTAGGAAGTGCTGGGGTGCTGACATATGATATGATATGATAGTTTATATATATAGCGCCTATACACAATGTGTTTCAAAGCGCTTCAAGGCAAGGGAGGGAACAAGGGAAAATACAATGACATTCTTACAGGCCATGAAAAGTAAGGATGTGAAATTAACTATCGTACTCGACCTGGCGACATTTCAGATAGTGCAGGAGCTAAACCATAGATAAGGAAGGGAGGGGGAGAGCGGGAAGGAAATGGAAACAGACAGGCGACTACTATACTAGGCCTGACGACATTTCTGGTAGAGCCGGAGAAAAACAAGAGGTGAGGGAGAGGGGTGCAGAAAGGTAGGGGAGGAACAAAACAAGCGACTATCATACTAGGCCTGACGACATTTCAGATAGTGCTGGAGGGGAGCGGGGAGGAGACAGATGAGGTTGCTATCATACTAGGTCCAGGGACAATTCTGATAGAGTAAGTGCATAGAAGAAAGTAAGGGAAGGAGATAGGAAAAGGGAGAAGGGAAAGGAGGAGAGAACAGAGAGTTAGCAGTCAAAAGAGTGGAGAAGCAAGAGTGAATACAATTCCAGAAGTCAGTAGTAACACATAATGTTGCAAGCCGGCAAAAGAGCAGCAGGCAGGAAGGCACCAGGTGGGCGGGGCTTGCTAAGTGGTGAAAAAGAACGGCAGGGAGGAAGGCACCAGGTGGGTGGGGCTTGCTAAGTGGTGAAAAAGAGTGGCAAGCAGGAAGGCACCAGGTGGGCGGGGCTTAGGCCAGGTGACCTAGATCCACTTGCACCTGCTCCCCATCTGCAAAGGAAAAGAGGCTGGAGGGCTCCTTAAGTAGAGAAAAAGAGTGGCAAGCTGGAAGGCACCAGGTGGGCAGGGCTTGCTAAGTGGTGAAAAGAGTGGCAAGCTGGAAGGTACCAGGTGGGCGGGGCTTGCTAAGTGGTGAAAAAGAGTGGCAGGCAGGAAGGCACCAGGTGGGCGGAGCTTAGGCCAGGTGACCTAGATCCACTTGCACCTGCTCCCCATCGCAAAGGAAAAGAGGCTGGAGGGCTCCTTAAGTAAAGAAAAAGAGTGGCAAGCTGGAAGGCACCAGGTGGGCGGGGCTTGCTAAGTGGTGAAAAGAGTGGCAAGCTGGAAGGCACCAGGTGGGCGGGGCTTGCTAAGTGGTGAAAAAGAGCGGCAGGCAGGAATGCACCAGGTGGGCGGGGCTTTCTTAGTGGTGAAAAAGAGCAGCAAGCAGGAAGGAACCAGGTGGGCGGGGCTTGCTAAGTGGTGAAAAAGAGCGGCAAGCAGGAAGGCACCAGGCGGGTGGGGCTTGCTAAGTGGTGAAAAAGAGCAGCAGGCAGGAAGGCACCAGGTGGGCAGGGCTTACGCCAAGTGACCTAGATACACTTGCACCTGCTCCCCATCTGCAAAGGAAAAGAGGCTGGAGGGCTCCTTAAGTAGAGAAAAAGAGTGGCAAGCTGGAAGGTGCCAGGTGGGCGGGGCTTGCTAAGTGGTGAAAAGAGTGGCAAACTGGAAGGCACCAGGTGGGCGGGGCTTGCTAAGTGGTGAAAAAGAGTGGCAGGCAGGAAGGCACCAGGTGGTCGGAGCGTAGGCCAGGTGACCTAGATCCACTTGCACCTGCTCCCCATCGCAAAGGAAAAGAGGATGAAGGGCTCCTTAAGTAGGGAAAAAGAGCGGCAAGCAGGAAGGCACCAGGTGGGCCGGGATTGCTAAGTGGTGAAAAAAGAGCAGCAAGCAGGAAGGCACCAGGTGGGCGGGGATTGCTAAGTGGTGAAAAAGAGCGACAGGCAGAAAGGCACCGGGTGGGCGGGGCTTAGGCCAGGTGACCTAGATCCACTTGCACCTGCTCCCCATCGCAAAAGCAAAAAAGTAATATTACTGTCATACTATGAGCATTAAACATGACTTTCGGAACAAAGTAAAATACCTAGAACAACCACATAGTTATTTTCTGATAAAAGTTTATCATTACAAGACAGGCAGTCTGGTACATTTGTATAGAATTCTTACGAAATAGGTAATTGTAGACTTTAAGGCAATGCAGAGAAATATTAACAAAGAGGGTTACTGGCTGCTATCCATAAAATCAGCAAGTATTTTGGGAACATAATAATGACTTTATATTGGACAAACATGTATGTGTTTAAAAAGGTTTTCTGTTTGACCAATAGGCGTGGCGCTCATTTTATTTCTCAGAACACTCACCATAACACTAAAGAGTTTTACAAGTGAACCATACATATATTATTTCTGCCAGCCTTAGTATTCAGATGTAGTTGCAACATCTGTCATTCACTTGTGTCTCAGGGCTGTCCTGCTTCTTGTTTGCAAAGATGTTTCCTGCACATGCCCAGCATGACCCGAAGCACAAAAAATCAAACCTTTAGTTGAAGGGATTTCAAGGTGATAATTGCACGATTAATGATTACTAATGGGGAAATGGGACGAGGAAGAGGAAGGCAGGAGTAATGTAAATGGGAGGCTGTGATAATCTGATTGGTTACTAGTCTGGAACTAGGATGAGGAACAGTGAGGCAGTGATCATGGTACTATATTACTAATAGGTTAACGTGACGAGGAATAGGGATTTAGGGTTTATGTAATGGATTGCTAATGGGGTACCAGGATGAGGAATAGGGAGGAGGGGAAAATGTAATGGATTATTAATGGGGTATCATGAAGAGGAGGAGGGAAGTGGGGCAATGTAATGAATTACTAAAGCGATGAGGAGGAGGGAGGCAGAGGTAATATGATGGATTACTAATGGCTTAGTTGTGAGCCGCTGTATTTGCACAGAGTGTGATCTTCCAAATAACGCAACGACTCAGCCGTGGTGGGGTGCAATTTTGAGGCAGTGCCCAGAGCCGCTGTCATTGACAGCAGGATAGAAGTGTGATTTACACTGCTGTACGTCCCCTCTCTTGCAACGGGCATGATTTATTCACCGAAACAATCTGCCAATAGATTTGTTGGAGCTGCACTGGGAGGAAGCAGATTCTTCTGTCTCCATTACTTACAATTGTTTCCATTTCAGTCCTGAGCAAAACCAGCAACCTTGGGTTTTTTGTGGTTGAAACTAGGGCAGGGTCAAAAGCCATTAGGACCTTGCTAGAGCTCATTTTAAAAAGACCACCATTAAATGGTCTCTTCTAGTAGGCTGTGTTTATTGAGATGTGTTGGGACACGCATCTAATTACTTTTTGAAACAAATGTATTGGATCAATGATGGCACCTTGAGCATTTGTTAGCCTGTGTCTGGAAAAATTAATAAATCCAGCATGTCTTTATATTTCTATTAATACACTGTTGGGTTGGATGATTAGCAAGACTCATCCTGATGTATAAGGCGGACATCTGGTATTCCTACTGTATGGTCATTTTATTTTCACTGTTTAGTCGTTGTAATGTGGAATAGAATGTATGGAAACATATGTAAATTGAGTGTTTGGGGAATGCCCATTTTTAGGAGAAAAAGACACAAAGAATATCAGTTTGTACATTGTTGTCGAGTATTTGTCGCCCACCTGAGACACACCATTCATGTTATATTTATGATTATTGGCCCCAGTGTTTTAGGTCGGTAATGGGCCAACCCTACCTGTTGAAATTATACTATATGGATTAATAATGGTGCACCATGAAGAGGAAGGAAGGCGGGAGTAAGGTAATATATAACTAATTCTGTACTGGGATAATAATGGAGGAAGGGGGGCATTGTAATCTATTACAAATGGGGCCCCATACTGAGGAATCAAGAGGCACAGGCAATGTGATGGATAGTTAAAGGCGTACTGAGATGAGGAAGAGGGAAGTGTGGGTAAAATAATGGTTTACTAATGGGTCATCAGATGAGAAAGAGGGAAGCGTGAATAATGCAATGGATTACTAATGGGCTGTTGGGATGATGAAGAAGGTGGAGAAGATGATACAATGGATTACTAATGTGGTACCGAGAAGAGAAAAAAGGAGTGTCTGATTTAATGTAATAGATAACTACAGGATACCAGGAGGATAACGGATGAGGCAAAGGTAATGTATTGGATTACTAAGAGGGTACTCTACAAAGGAAGATGTGCAAGGGGAAATGTAATGAATTACTAAGGGGGTACCAGGATGGGGAAAAGAGAGGTACAAGTCATGTAATGGTTGACTAATAGGGCACGGGGCAAGGAAGAGGCAGGCTGGAGTTGTGCAATGGATCATCAAATAAGTACCTAGATGAGGAGGCCGAAGGCAGGTGTAATGCAATTTATTACTAATGGTGGAACAGGATGAGGAACGGGATGGCAAAGGTAATGTGATAGATTACCAATGAGGTGCCAGGATAAGGAAGAGGAGCGGGTAAAGTAATGGATGAATAACATGGTAATGGTTTGAGGAAGAGGGTGGCAGAGTTAATGTAATGTGTTACAAAATGGTGGACCGGGATGAAGATGAGGGGTGTGAGGGAATTGTAATGGATTACTAATGTGCTACTGGGACATGGAAGAGGGAGATGCTATTAATGCAATGTATGACGAATGGGATACTAGGACAAGGAAGATGAAAGTGGGGGTAATGTAATGGAATTCTACTGAGGTGCAGAGGAAGGAGTTGGGGGTAATATAATGGATTACAAAAGGGAAACAGGATGAGGAAGAGGGAGGCAGGGTTAATGTAATGGATTACAGATGGTATGTTGTGTCAAGCAAGACAAATGCAAGGGTAATGTAATGCATTAATATGGGGGTAATGGGACAAGCAAGAGGAAGGTGGAGGTAAGACAAGAGATTAATAACAGGGTTCCGGTGCAAGGATGTGGATGAATGAACTGGATTAGTGGAATAATTACAAATTGGGTACTGGAATGAAGAAGGGGGAGGCATTGATAATGTAATTGGGATTACTAATGTGGTACCGGACAGTGGAAAAGGGTTGCAGCATTAATTAAATTGACTCCTAAAGGGATACCAGGACCAGGACAAGATAGGCGGGAGTAACATGATGGATTAGTAAGGGGTAACTTGGCCGAGGAAGGTTGTGGTGGGGTAATGCAAGGATTGCTAATGGGTACCAGGATGAGGAAGGAATTACTAATGTGGCTCCCTTGGTGAAGAAGAGGGAGTCGGAGGGCAACGGAGTAATATCATGGATTTATAATGGTTTACCAGGACAAGGAAGAGAAAGGTGCGGGAGATACTATGAATTACTAATGGTATAGAGGGACAAAGGAGGGGGAGGCAGGGATAACGAAAAAGACTACTAATACTGATTCTGGGACAAAGTGCGGAAACTGGGGTTCCTGATATGAGATAGAGGGAGACTCAGGATATATATTGGATTACAATTGGGGTACCGGGACAAGGAAGATCGTGTAGTGTAATAGATCACAAATGAGAAACCGGGACGAGGAAGATGGAGGTACATGGTTTACTAATGGAGCACAGCCATGAGGCAGAGGAAGGTGGAGGTATAATCATGGATTGCTAATTGAGTACCAGTATGAGGAAGAGTGAGGTAAAGGTAATGTAATGGATTACTAATTGGTTACCAGGATGAGGAAGAAGAAGGTGGGGGGGAGGTAATGGGTTACTAATGAGGTACTCAGATGGGGAAGAGTGAGATGAGAGTAATGTAGTGATTACAAAGGAGGAAATAGGATGAAAACAAGGGAAGGGATACATGTCCCGGGAGGATATCTCAGCGGCAATGTGCTCGCATTGGAAGCTAGAAAACACGAAGCAACACAGGTACGATCTCTGGGTCTGCACTTAGAAACCTCTGGGTATTTAAGCGCATTATAAATACGCAACTAAGACAAATAAAAACAACTGCGCAAGTAAAACAAACTATTCCTGTAACAGCACCTCAATGCCCGTGGGCTGTGTGAGTGCTTTCAAAATGCAAATTAATAAAAAAAATCATGGATTACTAGTATGGTGCCAGGATGAGGAAGAGGCAGGAGATATTAACTTAATGGATTTGAAAGGGGGACATGGATGAAAAAGAAGGGGTGGTGAAAATGAAATGGGGACTAAAGGGGTGTGGAAATGAGAATGAAAGACGCAGGTCTAATTGTTATGTCTTGTGTTCCTTGCCTTGGTCCTGTATGAATGCTTGCTTGTAAGAATGCCTGATGGAATGTTATGTCGCAGAATGTTGTGGTGTGAGTGCCCATATAAACTCCATGAATGTCAGTTGGAGTGAAGAGCCAGTGAGAGAGGAGTTTGGTGGCAGGTGGATGTCTCTTTGTACCTTCCTACTTAACTTACCCTTGGACTTACCTGATGTACTTACCTGGTCTCTGGAACTTAGTAAAGAAGTTCACTTCTCTTACCTGAGTGTCAGACTTTTCATTACACCCGTCAGAATGGCAACAGGGATCCTGAAATCCCTGAAGAACCCATGATCAAGGACCAAAGGAAGAAAAGAAAGGAAAGGAAGAAGTGAGACCAAGGAGGGGACATCCACAGGCCCCCCGCCCCCAAAGGTGAGCTGACCCTTGTATCTTGGCCCTACAGCTGTAACAATGAAAGGAAAGGGGCATCTGGGGGCGGGAAGCACCAACAAATGGCAGTGATAGAGGAAAAGGGCCACCATGAAGTAATTGGCCAGCACCAGGGGGCCATCCTTGAGAGTTTCTGAACTTGAAAGCTGCTGTCGAAGGCATGGGAAAGAAGGATGGTGTGACTGACTCCGAGAGCGGGTTGTCGGAGGGCTGTGTGAGAAGCCCTAAATTATGTGAGCAATGTACTGACTGCCTAAATACCTCTGTGGGACTGGGTGCGCTGGGAGGAATCAACGGGCCGGTGCACACACTCTACTGCGGCGTTTAAGAGGCCAGAAATTTAAAAACTTTGGGGAACCTACCTTCTGGCAGCGGAATGCCATCTGGGGGATGCAACAGAGCGCACCATCGTGGAGCAGGAGCTCTTCCACCAACGATTCCCTAGAGGGAATAATGACGTGTGTCAACAAGGAAATAGCTCACACGTCTCCTCTGCATTCCGAGGTCATTTTATCTAGCATGCAGGGTTTGAGTGAACACCAGGAAGAAGATATCATTGTTTTTTTTGCAATCACCCTCTTGCGTGGGCTTGCACGAAGATCAGCTGGGACAACTTCATGGCTGAAAGTATCATTGGAGTGTGGTATTTGCAACGAAGATTTGTTTTCGATTGCAGGAAGGTCATGCAGAACAAGGAAGGAAAATGAAGACTGCTGTAAAATAACCACGTTTTAATTTGATCTGCAGGCTACTGCAGTGATGAATTATGGTTCATCTCTGGTGAGTCTGCAAAGAGCATGAGGTCAAATAACATTGGTTGTTTTATCTTGATAGCGCCATAATTGGAACTTTAGAGACACTCTGCTGACCAGGTTTGCTGAACGGTGTTGGGAATTGTATTCCTGTTTCCCTTTTTAACAAGGAAATGCGTTTTTTCAGTCTCAGCTGAGGTTATGTGATTCGGCCTTGGTATTTTAAGCTTTTAAGAAGTGTTCTGTTGTCATGTGAGGCCTGTGATTTTTTTTAACGGATCCTTCTGAGTGGAGGTTATGGTAGTATGATTGACCAGGCGTCTTTTGACGCCTTGTTTATTGACGTAGCCTCTGAGATGAGGGCTACTGTGTGACATTACATGACAGCAAAGCAAATATTTAATGGTGAAATGTCTTACACTAATGCTTCTGGCACAGGATCATTGTGTACTTTATGGCCTTTTTTCTCAAAATGTTAATAATTGCAGAAATTGATATGGAGTTTATTACATGTGTGTGCATGAGAGTAATATGCAGTGGGAGAAGGGTGGAATTTTTTTACACAATTTTGGGGTTTGGAACCCGACATTGGTGCCACAGATTTTTCGGGTTTGGAACATGGCATTGGTGCCACAGATTTTTGGGGGTTTGGAACCTGGCATTGGTGCCACAGTTGTTGGGGTTGGAAACCAACATAAATGCCACAGATGTTGTGGTGTTGGTTGCCTCACTTAGAGGTGTTTCCTGCCATGCCCTGGGGAGTTGGACACCGGTACCTTTAGCGGATGATCTTCTACGCCTGCCGTGCATTGGCTAGGTATTTGTGCTCTGTGCATTTTGGGCATTGATTAATTGTTCAGGTTATATATGAGATTTTGGTCCACTGTGAAATGGTGCGCTGTGTCGCAGTGCACTTTAGATGTTGGCAGCAGAAAGATTGAGGGTGTTGTTTTGGGATCGTATGACGAAGATGGTGTGTTGAGAGTTAAGGCTGGTTCATTGGTCTGAGTGTCTGTGGTTGGGCAGCCACAGATTTTGAGTGTATTGGATAGTACTTAGCAGGTCATTGGAGGGACTGTGTTGGTGGGAGCATGAGGTATGTCTTCTTGAACTTCGAAATGGAGTGAGTAGGTTTTGGTAGTGAATTTTGGCGTTTGGGGTGGAGGTGACCAGGGTTTTGTGGTTCATACCTTGGTCACATTGCCCAGTGTATTTGCCTCGGGCACTTCTTTCCCTACCCTTATCTTGGTTTCTGTTATGGGGGGAGATGTGTTATGTCTTGTGTTCCTTTCCTTGGTCCTATATGAATGCTTGCTTGTGAGAATGCCTGTTTGAATGTTATATCTGCAGAATGTTGTGGTGGGAGTACCCCTGTAAACTCCATGAATGTCAATTGGAGTGGCATGTGAGAGAGGCGCCCGGTGGATATCTCTTTGTTCCTTCTTACTTAACTTACCCTTGGACTTACCTGATGTAGATACCTTGTCTCTGAAACTTAGTAAACAAGTTCACTTACCTTACCTGAGTGTCAGACTTTTTATTAGACCTGTAACACTAATGTAAATGCATACTGATAGGGACAATGAAGATGTGTCATGCTGCCGGCGTCTAGTCGCTGGTGGGGGCTATGGAACGCCTGGCGTTGGCGGCGCCATTAGGTCGTCCATTGTTTCCCTGTCCATTTCCGGGTTTTGCATGCTCTAGTCTTTCTCTGTCTCCCTGGTTTCGCTACTTAAGCACCGCCCACTTCCGGGTTCGGTGCGTTGCAACTTTGTTTCTTTCCCTTGTTGCTTGCTCCGTGTGCTTTTTTCCTCCGTGCTTCCTTGCTGACCCTTGGTCCTCCAGTCGGCATCTCTTCGCCGTTCCTTCTCTCTTTTTTCTCACCTGCGGCGCTCCTTCGCCGTTCTGGTTCTCCTGTCTTTCTTTCCTTTTCTCTCTTTGCCGCTTGCCCTCTCCGGCTGATTTCCTCGTCCACCTCTCCTGGAAACTTCTAAGGACTTACTTCGCCTCCAGACCCCTGTCCAGGATCCTTGCTTCAGTCGTCCTCCTTCTGACATCGGATCTGCAGGTTTTCATCGCTTCACTCTCCGGACCTGCTGGACTGTTATCTTGTTCACCGAGGGTTTTTTTAAGCATCCGCTTTTTTCCCTCGTCTATTCGGTCCCTGCGGAAAGGAAGCCTCTTGCTTCCCTGCTTGGCAGGGAATCAGGGTGGCTTCCCACCGCGGACGGCCCTACCTCTTCTCAAAGAAGAAGAAGATCGGAAAGAAGGCTAACCGCCGCGAAACTTCTCCAAAGGACTCAGGTGAGGAGGAAGGGGAGGAGGTAGTGGATATAACTGATACGCCTTCTAAAGCTGCAGGGGTTGACAAGATGATTTGGGGGTCAGGTACCAGGATGAGGAAAGGGGATGTTTTGGTGATATATGTATTACTAATGAAGCACCTGGGTAGGGAAGAGGGTGGCAGGGTTATGTTATGGATTTCGAATTTGTTACCAGTAAGAGGAAGCGGGGGGTAACTAGGATTAGGAAGAGGGAGGTGAGGTAAAGGAATATCACCCGTTTTGTAATCAAATTATTAAGAAAGAAGGTGTTAATGTCATGCATGGCTAATGGGGTACTGGTATTAGGACGAGGGAGGGCAAAGTAATAGATAACAATTGGGGGTTCAGGATGCGAAAAAAGGGGAGGTGGGCATATTGTAATTGATTACTAATGGGAACCGGGATGAAAAACAGAGGGATGTGGTAAATTTAATGGATGTATACTGAGATGATGAAGAAGGAACTGAAGATAATGACATGAATGGCTAATGGAGTACCGTTACAAGGAAGGGGCAGGTGTTGATAAGATTTGATAAGATTTGAATCTGCGGTGAAGTATAATAGGTGGAGTGGGGGAGGTTGAAGCATAATGTTCGCCTCCAGTCTTGACATAGAATGGAATACGTTTAGCCATGACTTTGTATATTCATTTATCAATAACAGCATTTTAAATCCATTTCTTAATTAAAGGTGTATTTACATTGAACAGAAAGCAGTAAGGGAGCATGTAGATACTTTTGATTCCCTTGTGAATGAAAAAAAGAGCTAACGAGGGATATAAAATGTATTAAGAAAATAAGAATGAAAATTCATGTTTTATTGAAATGAAAGAAGTAAGACAAGTTTACAAAAATTGAATTCGCCAACATTGTCACATATTGATTCAACGAGATGGCGAATGAATGCTGGTTGTCCAATCAAAAAAGTCAGATGAGAATATTTTGGGACATCATACATGAAATGGTAGGCTGCCAAGTTGATAAGCAAATTAATCATACTCAGAAAGCAGTCTGAGTAAAGTATGCTGGTGATATATATGCCAGTACAGCTTGGCTGAAGATCCATGATTATGAATATATTGGTACTGAGTTTGATTGCAAGGGTATACTGATAGTCATTGGAGGAGTTAGTTCCTTAAGAGCGCTAGCCCAAACGATCTCTCCAATGAACTTCTTAAAATGGCTCCAGAATTGTGGGCCACCATTCTGTTCTCTTTGTTTACTCAAATTGTGAGCAATATAGTAATTCCTAAAACATGGGAAACCACATATGTTATTCCCGTTTTTAAGAAGGGTAATCAAGCAGATCCTAAAAATGTAAGCATCATGGATGCATATAATAAAATATTTGCTGATATTAGGAGATCTTAAAAAAAAGGGCTGATGATGTGTGTAGACTTAATAAAAAGCAAACAGAATTTAGAAAAAAAATGGGACTACTCTGAATGGTTTTATTCTTAAATTTTATCAAGAAAAGTTCTGACAGAGTGGTAAAAGAGACTTCCCACAGAATTATTTAACATAATTGAACATTATCATAATGATTGCAAAGTAGACTTAATAATCAAGGAGCTTTAACTAGGACATTGACCACTGTTTCTGGTTTAAGGCAGGGGTGTATATTGGCACCCTGCTCTATATGTGTCTCACATTTATGAGTATTTAGATAAAGCTGCTTGTATTTCATCGAAACCAGTTACTTTAAAATAACATGGCTTGCTTATGTGGATGATTTTCTGCTTGTTGATAATACTCAAAATGTTTTGCAGAGGCTTGTTAATGCATTTAATAATTATGCTATAGACAACTGCCTCAACATAAATCCAGTCAAAACAAAAGTCTTTGCAGTATGACCTTTTAATAAATCTCCAGGTTATATATGATTCTCCCTCGATTTTGTCTCTTACCAGGAATCTCGGATCTAGGTGTTTTGCTTGTTCTGATGTATTTTGAAATCTATGCATTTTCCTTCTAACCAGGAATCTTGCATCTTGCTGTTTTGCTTGTTCTGATGTATGTTGAGACCTAGGCGTTTTCCTTATCCTGGACACTTGAATCTAGAGGATTGCATTGCTGTTGTGTTGAAGCTGGCCTTGTGCTTCTCACTCACCTGTTCTCAGCGCTTCTTTGCCCCCCTACCCTTCCCTCCTACTCTCCTACTCTTCTCTCACATCACATGTTGAAGCCTCTGGAAGGCTCAGCTCTGTGTGAGTCTCTTCCTAGCAGGTGCTACCCTGCTCCTCCTGAACTCTCAAGCACTATATTGCCCTGTTGCCTTATCCTTGGTGGATTCTGCTATCACTCCTTGCCACTGGCTCTTTCCCTCTTCACCTGTTCACTTGCACTTAATGTACCTACTCCTCCCGCCTGCCTGAGCATCACCCTCTTCCCCTACCTTCATGCACTCTCCTCTATCCCCTCTCCCCTCATTCTGTTACAGAACTTGCACGCTCAGATTTTTCTCATGACCAAGTAGGAACATTATTGTTTGTCTTCTGCCCTTCCCCCTACATTCTCCTCTCCTCCCCTCTTTTCCAGCATACTTGATTCAGCACTTACACAATCCGAATTGTCTCACGACATAGTAGGAATGTTATTGTTCTGTCAGCTCCCTTGTGCCCCTTCCCTCTGCTCCTGCCCCACCTCTTTTTTGTTGCAACACTTGCATGGTCTGAATTGTCTCATGACCTAGTAGGAGCATTACTGTTTTGTCTTCTCCCCTGTTCCCCCTTCCTTCTCCCCCCACTCCCATCGTTCTGGTTACTGCTATTGCACAATCCAAATGTTTCAAGACCCCGTAGGAACGTTATGTTTTGTTTTCTCCCGTGTACCCCCCTCTATCGTCTTGATGCACCTTGAAACACTTTATGCTGCATAGGCACATCATAAATACCCAACACATAAATACATACATACATAAATAAATAAAGTAATGGATTACACATGGGCTACCTGTAGGAAAAAGAGGGAGCCTCAGCTGATATAATGCATTTTTAATTGAGTTCTGGTAAGTGGAATTTGGAGGTGACAATAATTTAATGGATTACTAATCTGATACTGGTTTGTGGAAGATGGAAGCTGAGGTTTCATAATAATTGCTATTGCGGTGCCGGGATGAGAGGGAGACATGGATAATGTCATGGAGTACTAATGGGGTACCAGAATTAGGAAAATGGTTGTGGGGGTAAAATAGTGCATTACCTTTTGGGTTCCAGGACTAGGAAGATGGGGTTGGGAGAACTGTAATAACTTACTAATGCGGCAGGTGGATGAGGAAGTGGGAAGTGGGGGTAATGTAATGGATTACAACTGGGATGATGAAGAGGGAGGTGAAGGTAATCTCATGGATTAATAATGGGGACACGTGACGAGGGAGAAGGAGGCATGGGTATTGTAATGGATTACTAATGGATACATGGGGTGAGGAAAAGGGATGTGGGGGTAATATAATCGATTACACATGAGCTACCTGGGTAAGGAAGAGGGATACTTGGCTAATGTGATGTGTTTTTAATTTGGTGCTAGGACAAGGATACTGGAGGTGGGGTAATTTAGTGAGTTACTAATGAGATACCAGCTTGAGAAAGATGGACCCGGGGTAATTCAATGATAACAAATAGGGAACCATGATGAGAAAGAGGGAGATATGATATGATTTGATATGATATGATACACATCTGTTTCTAGGCTCGACAAGACAAGGAGGGGGAAACAGAAGGAGGACAAAAACAACAATCCTACTAGGCCTTGTGTCATTCAGATCGCGCACGTGCATGGAAGTGGAATGGGAGAAGTGCTGAGGGGTGGAGAAGTGCAGGTAACTCAATAAGTGCAGCCATTGGGTGGCTCATAAGTGCAGAGAGAAGGGAATGTAGAGTTGCAGATGCAAACCATATGTGCTGGGGGAGCCTAGAGGCAGTGCAAGGGCAACTGGACATGTAGGAGCCTGGGCCCGACATCAGGGGGTAGCCAGGTGACCAGTGCGTGGAGCAGTTGGGACATCAGCAGGGGAGAGGAAGAGAGAAAGTGGAAGCGAAAAGGAAGTTCTTGAGTTGTTTCTGGAACCGGAGGTGGTTCTGCTTGAGAGAGGCAGGGAGGCTGTTCCAGAGGGAGGCCCCAGCCGAAGAGAGAGATCTACCACCAGCTCTCTGCTTTGAAAAGTGTCTAACCATCTGAGAGTTAGAAGTGAATGAGTGGAGAGCTTGAGAAGGGAGATGTTTAGGAAGAGAGAGTTGAATGTAGTCTGGTTGCAGGCCCCAGAAAGTGTTGTGGACGATAAAAAGGGTCTTGAACTTGATCCTTGTGCCACTGGGAGCCAGTGCATAGATTTCAGAGCTGAAGAGAAATGAGCCTTTGGAATGATGCCAAGGACAAGTCTCAGAGTCCTATTCTGTGTAAGTTGTAGAGGTCGTAGAGTAGAGGCAGGAAGATTTAGAAAGAGGATGTTGCAGTAGTCCAGACTAGAGAGGACCAGAGTTCTGTAGACAGTGAGCTTCTGGGAGAAAGTTAGGAAAGGAAGAATACCACTGAGGAGGTGCAACTGATAGTTTGACTACTTAAAGATGTCAGATATGTGAGCAGAGAAGGATAGGGTGGAGTCGAAGATGACACCAAGTTTCTTAGCCTCTCGGGTAGGAGCAGGAAGAGAGAGAGGAAAGGAGGGAGCTGGTGTACCAATGAGGAGGATCTCAGTCTTACTAGTATTAAGTCAGAGATCATTGGTGGCACATCATTCCTGAATTGCAGCCAGGCAGTCTGGTATGAGAGAAGGGGAAGTGGCGGCTGAGGGGAGGGTGGAAGAGCGCTGAGTGACATCTGCATAACACTAAAAGTTGGAGCAGAAAGTAGCGATGCAGTGGGCAAGAGATGCCAATGAGTGGTTGAAAAGCCAGGGAGAAAGGTTAGATCCCTTGGGAAAACCACAACTAGAGAGAGCTATTAGAGAGGAAAGACCCCAGTTGGACCTGAGATGGTTTTGTCCCGGGAGGCTAGCTCAGCAGTAACATGCTCGCCTTGGAAGCAAGACGACAAAGAGCAACAGAGGTTTGATCCCCGGGGCCGCGCTTAGAAACCTCTGGGTATGAAGCACGTTATAAATAACCTATCATATCATATCATTATCATATCATGGTTGGTCAGTGAGCAAGGAGGTCAGGCAGGCCAGGGCCTGATCAGTAATACCCAGGATATCACAGAGGCAATTGAGAGGGATGGCACAGTTGACAGTATCAAAAGCAGAAGAAAGATCAAGGAGAATGGGGACAGAAGGAAGGTTAGAGAGCAGGTCTTCACGGCTGTTCTGGAGTGCAGTTTCTGTGCTTCTGGCAGCTCTGAAGCCAGACCGGTGGTCATGCATATCATATGATATGACATTTATAACGCAACTGTACACAAGTGTTTCTAGGTACCACAAGACAAGAGCAGGAGGACATATGGAGGACAAGACAAACGATAATATTAGGCCTTATGTCATTCAGATCGTTCAAGTTCAACAATGGAAGTGCAAGGGGAAGAAGAGAGGAAGTGCTAGGAGAGGAAAGGGAGAAGTGCGATCAGGGCAGCTGGCTCTGGGTAAGTGCAAGGCGGGAGGGGGGCTGTAGGGTTACAGTTACAGCCCATTAGTGCACAGTAGGCCAGGAAGCAATGCAAGGATGACTGGTTGTGGAGAAGCCTGTTACCCTGTGAAACTCTGAGGGATCCAAGCAATCGGTCGATGCAGCAGACAGGTAAGTTAGCAAGGGAGAGAGAGTGAGAAGGCAGAGGAGAAAAGGATGGTCTTCAGCTGCTTCCTGAACTTCATGTGGTCCGGCTCAAGTCTGAGATGGGCACGTAGGCTGTTGCAGATGGAGGCACCTGCAGAGGAGAGAGATCTACCCCCAATCTCTGCCTGAAGAAGTGACTGATCCTCAGCGAGTTGGAACTAGCTGAATGAAGGGCTCTAGAAGGAAGGTAATTCGGAAGAGACAGTTGGATGTAGTGCGGGCCCCTGCATCCAGAAAGATTTGTGGATGATGTGGAGGCTCTTGAACTTGATCCTGGCAGCCACCGGGGGCCAGTGGATACAATTCAGGGCTAGAGAGATACACTCCATGTGTTTGAGGCCACAGATAACTCTTGAAGTTCTGTTCTGAATTACTTGGAGGGGGCCAAGAGTAGAGGTAGCAGATTGAGAAACAGGCTGTTGCAGTATTCCAGCTAGTAGAGAACCAGGACTCTGGAGACAGTGAGCTTGTGGGGAAATTATGAGGATTCCTCACAAGGGAGGGCTGTGCCAGCCGCGTATGGCCACAGGTGCACGGGGCGCGGGAGTGTTGTGGGGCTGTGACGGCCCCGGGGCGCTCCTACCTTGACTTCGCCTGGAGCTGGTTCCGGGGCCGCCACGCCGAATCTCCATTCTGCCGGAGTCCGTTAGAAGGGCTCATCCACCCGCGACCAAATCACTCGTGTCCCCCAGGTGTCCGGGCCACCTGCGTGCCCGAGGGCAATGAAGGGACTCTGGAGACAGTGAGCTTGTGGGGAAAAGTGAGTAAAGTATTCAGGGATGGATAGAAACGGTCCTTGGGATTGAGACAGGGAATACAATGGATTACCAATGCGGGACAAGGTAGAGGGGTGCAAGGGTAATGAAATGGATTAATAGTGGGGCACTGGGATGAGAAAGTGGCAGTGGTAATGTAATGGATTACTAAAGGGTTACCAAGATAATGAAGATGGATACAGGGTTACTGTAATGGATTAAACATGGGGAACTGGATAGTTAGAGTAAGGAAGTGGAAATGTCGTGGATTAATAATGAGGTACTGAATTGAAGAAGATGGATTTGGGGTAATGTTACAGATTACTACATGGATGTGACAGGGGGAGGAAGATATCATTTATTGTATTAGTCTTGGGTACTAGGACGAGAAAAAGGAAGGTTAGGGCAATGTAATGTATTACTATATATTTATTTTGTTTTATTTATTCATCAGTTTTTTATAATTCGCCTATACACAATCGGTTTCAAGGCACAACAAAACAGGTGGGGACTGGGATGACAAACCAAAAAAAGTCCTTCTTGGTTGTGATATTTGCATTGTGCAAGTGCAGTAAACATAAGTGCAGGGAATACGGGAGGAGGTAAGTGCCGGTGCCAGGGTAGGGCATGTGGAGAGAGCCAGGGGAAGTGCCAGGGCAGAAGGTCCACATGCTAACTGTGCTGGAAGAGTTCAAGGGGTGCAAACCTGACCAGGCTAGTTCAGGGGGAGGGAGCCCATAAGACCAAGTGCAGGTTGGAGTGGGGGGTCAGAAGAGAGCAAATGCAGGGGTAGATAGGTCGGGAGGGCCCGGTGCCCTATAAGAATCTGAAGGAACCAGGCAGCCAGTCAAGAGGCAGAGGTAGAACCTTAGCAGGGGAGGAGAAGAGGGAAGGAGGAATAGACAAGGGGGACCTTGAGAATCTTCCAGAACTTAAGGAGATCCGCCTCAAGTCTGGGATGAACTGGGAGGCCTTTCCTGAAGGAGGCACCTGTGAAGGAGAGAGAGATACTCCCCCCTCTCTGATTGGAGAAGTGTCTGATCTGCAGAGAGTTGGAGCTAGAAGACTGAAGGGCTCCATCAGGGAGGGAGGCATTTAGGGAAAGGGAATTGGATGTAGTGGGGTCCCAGGCCCCACAAAGCCATATGGATGATGAGGAGGGTCTTAAACTTGATCCTCACAGACACCCGGAGCCAGTGGAGAGATTTTAGGGCTGGGGAGATGCAGTCCCTGTTTTTGAGGCCAAGGATAAGTCTTGAAGTCGTATTCTCGATAAGTTGAAGGGGGCGAACTGAGGAGTTAGGCAGGTTAAGGAAGAGGAGGTTGTAGCAGTCCAGCCTGGAGAGGACCAGCGATCTGATACATTGAGTTTATGAGGGAAGGAGAGGAAAGTGAGAAAGCCTCTGAGGAGGTGCAGTTGAAAGTTGGCCCTCTTGGGAAGACCTGTTATATGAGGAGAGAAGGAGCGAGTGGAGTTGAACATGACACCAAGGTGTTGTGCCACCCAGAAGGGTGAGGGGAGTTTGGGATGAGAAAGAGGGAGGTAGCAGTAATGTAATAGATTAGTGATGGGGAACCGGGAAGAGGAAGAGAGTTGCATGAACAATGCCATGGATTACTAACTGGGTACCCTGACAAGGAAGAGGGAGGTGGGTGTAATGTAATCCATTACATATGGGGTACCCATGTGAGGTGGAGGGAGATTTGGGTAATGTAACAGATTTTTAATTGCGTACCAGGCAGAGGAAGAACAGGGTGGTGGTAATTTCATAGATTTCGAATGGGATGCTGGGATGAGGAAGATGGATGCTGGGGTAATTCAATGCTTACTAATGGGGTACCAGAACGAGGAATAGGGTGATGGGGTAATGTAATCATAATGTAATGTTGGGTGCCAGGACAATGAAAAAGGGAAACAAGGGAAAGTAATTACTGTTGTGGTTTCTGGATGAGGAAGAGGGAGGTGTGAGTAGTGTGATAGATTACTAATTTGGAATTTGGACAAGTAATGGAGAAACTGGGGCAGTATACTAGATCACAGCAGGGTTGAGGATAAGGAGGGTGAAAGTAATGTAATGGACTACTGATGGGCTACTGTGACAAGGAAGAGAGAGGCAGGCTGATATCATGGATTACTGATGGAGAAATTAGATGATGGAAAGGGAAGTGGAAGGAACGTAAACAGATCACAAATGGGCTACTAGGATGAGGAGGATTGAGGCTGGGGTAATGCAATGGATTTTTAACTGAGTACCAGAATGAGGAAGTGGATGGTGGGAGTAAGGTAATGGATTACAAATGGGATACTGGGACAATGAAGATAGTTGCTCGGGTAATGCAATTATTACTAACCGTGTACCGGGATAAGGAAGCGATATGGTGTAATGTAATAGATTTCTAATGGGGTCATATGATGAAGAAGAGGGGAGGGGTAAAGTGATAGTTTACTCTTGGGGGTTCAAGGACTAGGAAGAAGGGTATGGTGTGGTGGGATAGATTACTAATGGGGTGCCTGGACAAAGAAGAGTGAGTTGGGGTTAATGTAATGGATTACTAATGGGATACTAGAAAAAGCATGAGGGAGGTGGGAAGGATGAAACAGCTTACTAATGAAGTACTGAGATGATGAAGAGGGAAGTGAGGATATTTAAATGATTGTCTAAGGAGGGTGAATGATGAAAAAACGGAGGGTGGATTAATGGATTACTAAAGGTGATGCTAAAGTAAGGGATAACAAATGGGGTACCAGGATAAAGAAGGGGAGTTTGAAGAAATTAATTGGAGAATTTAGAGAGTATCGCTATGAGGATGACTCAGGCGTGTTTAATTTAAAGGATTACTAATGGGGTACCACGACAAGGAAGAGGAAGGTGGCAGTAACGTAATAGATTACTTATGGTGCACCAAGATGAGGAAAAGGGATGTGAGGGTTATGCAATGGTTTATAAATGGGGTACTGGGATGACAAAGAGGAAGGTGGGGGTACAGTCGTACATTTCTAATGGAATACCAAACTGAATTGGGTTAATGATATGGTACAGGGTCTAGGAAAACGGAGGCCGGGTTCATATAAGAGAGTATTATTTACATACCAATATTAGAAAGACTAAGTCATCAGTAATGTAATGGTGAATAATTGGGACTCGGATGAGGAAGAGGGAGACAGGGTTCAGGTAAAGGATTATTAATAGGGCACCAGGAAGAGGAAGAGGGAGGAGGGGAAAATGTAATGGATAACTAATGGGGTACTGATTCAAGGACTAGGGAGGTGAGGGCAATGCAAAGGATTAAAACAAGGGTAGCAGGAAGGGGCAACAAGTGGCAGGTGTAATGCATTGGATTACTACAGGGATGAGAAAGAGTAAAATGAAGGTCATAACATGGATTACATTTGTGGTACCATGACAAAGAAGAGGTATATGGGGTAATGTCATTGATTACTAATGGACAAAGGGGATGAGGACAAAGGAAGCTGGGGTGATGTAATGGATTAAGAAAGGGTATTAGAAATGAACCCACAGGGACGTTAACAGTCAATAGAATCTTTTTGCAGATTTTGGCAGTTCAACAGCATCGAACCAGGCTTCAAACGGTTGTTCGAGCAATTCAACCCCTGTTTAGGTGCAGTAAGTTGTGGTGATCAAAGCAACAAACTGGCATCAAGCTGGGATGAATATGGAGCTCAGGGCAATTTAAAAGTTGGCATTCGAGCGATGCAGATTGGTTGAACCAGGATCGTTTGGAGTTGGGCTGCTTTGTGCTGGGTGTTTAACCTCTGAGCATGGTCACCGATTGATGACCCGCTGTTAGATGTTCAGCAATAGTTAGAAGCGGTTATCCAGATGCTCTGATATTTGTTTTGATGAAGCGGCAATTCGAGGTGGAGTCCAGGTGAGTTATACTGTAACAGCTGGTTTGTGTCAATGCAGAACCAGCTGTTCCTATGGGTCTAAATGCGGCGAAAACCGCATTGAAAGCAATTTTACTGGTATGATGTGAAACAGAGGACCTGACTGTCTTAGCTTTCATGGAGATTTGGATCCTAATCTAGGGATTCCAAGAGCAGATTGCTCAAAACACATGGAGGTTGGCACACAACTAGAGGAGTCCTTCAACACGTTGAGGTCCTTGGTACCGTGGTAGCTGGCAGGGAGGCAGCTCTTGTCCCAACAGTAGTTCACACAAACTGGTCCCTGGTAATGGTTAGCAGATATAGCGTCCTACTGCCTTGGAATCTTAGTCTTCACCTCACTGGCGGAGGACTTTTGAAAAATCATTGCTCCAAACATAGGTCAAATCAATTAATTATCTGTTTTATATGCAAAAGGGAATCAAACAAGGAATGGGGGACCCCATTTTTGAAGGCAAAAGCCCACAGGATTGAGCTAAAGCTAGGCTGCTTTAGGGGTACAATCATTGTTCTTGAACTAAGTGGACTTTGCCTTCCGACATCAAGGCCAGATTGCTTTGAGCTACAGGAACTGGATAGGACAGGAAGGAAAGGTAGAGGCAGAGAGAAACAATATGATGGACACGTCCTCACCCTTTAACAGGCTCCATGTGCCTACATTAACCCAGCCCCCTTTCCCTCTCAATATGGCCAAAGCCTTTAGATATGCAGCACCCTAGTGTGAGGCTACTCCTTTTGTGAATGGGTGTGCCCTTTGATTCCTGTTCCCAGTACAGATTCTTATAGATCAGCTACCTCTCTAGAGGAGGATATTACCTGCCCTCACAAAGGAACAAATAGAGAAATAGAGGCAGTACCCAAAGGCTATATTCCTACCACAACTATCAAGTGACAGCCTTGTCTGGGAAGAATACAAATTATCCCTGCACAGCTGAGCTGGCCTGACACATGTATGATATCAAATTATATGGCTGTAATAATTATGAGAAATACCATACACCATGCATTAATTCATGTAAGGCTTATATTTAAAGATGTATCTGCCACCAAGACGGTAGACGTATGCTTGTTAGGTTTTCTTTGCATGGTGCATGTTTTAAATGCAGCCTCCTTTTCTGCAGAAACGTGGCTGCCACTGCAGCTGTCAAATGTGCACCTGTGACCTTTCAATCTGCTCTGTGTCCGTGGCAGAGCAGGCTCTGCAGATCAGGATCAGCGGCAGAGCAGGCTCCGCAGATCAGGATCCTGCTCATTGTCAGCGGCAGAGCAGGTTCCGCAGATCAGGATCCTGCTCTGTGTCAGCGGCAGAGCAGGTTCCGCAGATCAGGATCCTGCTCTGTGTCAGCGGCAGAGCAGGCTCCGCAGATCAGGATCCTGCTCTGTGTCAGCGGCAGAGCAGGTTCCGCAGATCAGGATTCTGCTCTGTGTCTGCACCAGAGCAGGCTCTGCAGATCAGGATCCTGCTCTGTGTCAGTGGCAGAGCAGGTTCTGCAGATCAGGATCCTGCTCTGTGTCAGCAGCAGAGCAGGCTCTGCAGATCAGGATCCTGCTCTGTGTCAGCGGTAGAGCAGGTTCTGCAGATCAGGATCCTGCTCTGTGTCAGCGGCAGAGCAGGCTCTGCAGATCAGGATCCTGCTCTGTGTCAGCGGCAGAGCAGGCTCTGCAGAGCAGGATCCTGAGTGGCAGAGCAGGCTCTACAGATCAGGATACTGATGCAGGTGGGGACGGACTATGAAAGGGAATCTGATGAGCAGATTTACATTTCAGTTATGGAATTACCTGACTAATTGTGTTATTTAATACAAAATAAAGAAGTCTGGGTTTCTACACCATTGCCAGATGGCAATTGCTCACAGTCGTAAACCAATATTTATTCAGAGTCATTATCTTTCAACTCTTTCCCACATGTTCTTGACCATGATATATTCTTACAAGGTGTGAATGTAATATCTTTGAGGCAACCAACCTGCCCTGGCCATCGCTCCACAGGGAATTGTCATGTAGCTTACATCCCTTTCACAAGCAACCATTCTTCTCACTTTTCATATGATGGAGTGCTCTCCTGCATCTGGACAAATTCTTTTAAGGTTTTATAGGAGGAGGGCTCTGGGGTAATGTTGTGTCCCTTGTGCACTGACCTGTGACATGGCTAGAACAGAATGTTATGGAAGCAGCATTCTGGCATCGGTCACTCGAGGCTGTGTCGTTCCATGAGGGGCAATTTTCGAGCAAGCTTTGAGGGATGGAAATAATCTGGGTTTACTGGGAAGACTGGACTATTAAACCCTAGTGAATCAACCCATAGGAGAAGTGTGGATTAATGCACAACGTTGGCGATGAGTGTAAACCATGAAAAATGAAAGACACAAAACGCTTCTGTAATTGCTTCCTTACCAGGATGCCAAGGTAATGCACCACTATGTTTATTCGTGGGAGTTAAAATGAGTTTCTACACACACCGCTGACCGAACAAGCCTGCCAAACAGTGATAAAGCAAGCTTTTCAGATTGAATCTCGCTCACTATGTTGGTTTCAGTCTTCCAGACACGGTCAGCACACTACGTCTTATGACACTAAGATATGCAGCTTTACCGTCCTCCTGGCGTGTGCTTTAAATCAACACTACTTTGAAAGAATACGTAGCCCTGAGAGTGCTTCATTATCAAGAAGAAATCTGTTTGACACTCTGTGTGTGAAACTTTCTACATATTAAATGGTTTAGTAATGAACTGTGTGACTCTTGTGATCTGGTGGGCATGAATGGAGTCCAGCAGAGACCAGCTGTGAGCCACTTGATGTAGGAAGCCAGGTAAGCTGTATTTGCATACTTGCGTTGCATGGTTCCAGTTACTCTTAGCTATATACATGGACAGACCACACACCAGCCATCCTCAAGCACACCCAGCTTGGTCCCAACTGACACCCTCAGAACACTCACACACTGCAACATCCATCAGCATTCTACTGGGCTGCCAATCACACAGAGCACCAACATTCTGCCAGCATTCATAGATGGCCAGCAGGAACAGGACAACATGAATACATCATAACAGTAAAACACCATTTAGGATATTAGCATACCAAGGGTGCAACAACAATGTTATGTTTTGACTCAAATGGAGCAGCAAGATAAGGCCGACCACTAGTCGCTATCGCATTCCAAGCCATGCAGGTGCTACTTTGGATGGCTTCCGACTTCAGAAGGACAAGGAACACATTTACCGCCACACAGTGAAATATGGCACGCAAAGTGTCCTGAACAAAAAAGAATAAAGGAATACTTTCCTCTCACCTGGACCTTGAATTCTCCAATCTTTGGTGGCTCTCTGGCTGTGTGCCTCCACTGCCCGAAGACGCAATGTTCTGAGCATGAGGGCATCGGGTTCATTTGTTATAATTTAAAGGCACAGCAGCCCCCACTGCACATTACATTTTATTTTCAAAGACGGTGAATTAAAAAGTCAGTGCACCTCCGGCTCAGCTCCATTAAACTCTCAATCATGGATGGTCAACTTCGACCTTCTGTTTAATCATCCTTTAGTATATGCACACTATATTCAACTGTACAGCAAGCCAATTAGGTATGGAGCTTCTCCAAATAGATCCTAACGAGTGGATTTCCTCGACTGTTTTGCATTTGAAATGATTTGCTAATGAGTGGGGTTCCTGTTTAAGCTAGTTTCTTTTTGCCAGAACCTTGCACCCCTACGATTTAATGGGGTGCATGGATACAGGATTTACTAGACTATGTTACAGCTAAGTTTGGCGCTAAACTAGAGTAGTCACAGAAAGCATCCCTATATATGGTTCCTCTGGAGCATGAAGAAGCGAGAATGTACAGGAGTTTACCAGATGTCACTGCAGAGCAAATGGACAATGAAGAAAGTGTGGTGGGGAAGATTATTGGGCTAGAGAGTGTGACATTAACTGGGGCAAACCCCTATTTCAGACACACCAGGCAAACTCACGGAACTGCCCGGGACTGAAGGTAACATGTTTAAAAGGTATCAGGTTGTTTTTTTCGACTGGGGTTTTTTCAAACCAAATTTCATTAAAAAAATTACTGGCTTGGGAAGATGACCTGCACTAAAATATCATAAAAATGTTGATGTTTTTTTTCGAACATATGGAGGAAGTGCTTTGGAAAGTGCTGTCGGCTGTGGAGGACTCCGTATGCCCGTTTCTTTGTGGATCTTTGTGGACTTACTGAAAATCTACCAACACACGTGAATTTCGAGCGTAAGCTCCGCCCCTTTTTTCCCCACAATCCTCATAAGCAGGAAGCTGCGCGCATTTGGCGCGCGCGCATTTGGAGGAAGTGCTTTGGAAAGTGCTGTCGGCTGTGGAGGACTCCGTATGCGCGTTTCTTTGTGGATCTTTGTGGACTTACTGAAAATCTACCAACACACGTGGTAAAGACTCTATCATTTGAGAGACAATAATACAAGATACCAAGATCACTAGCATAAGTGGTACTTATTTAATACTTATCTATATTTCATTATTTGCAGAATTTCGAGCGTAAGCTCCGCCCCTTTTTTTCCCACAATCCTCATAAGCAGGAAGCTGTGCGCATTTGGCGCGCGCGCATTTGGAGGAAGTGCTTTGGAAAGTGCTGTCGGCTGTGGAGGACTCCGTATGCCCGTTTCTTTGTGGATCTTTGTGGACTTACTGAAAATCTACCAACACACGTGGTAAAGACTCTATCATTTGAGAGACAATAATACAAGATACCAAGATCACTAGCATAAGTGGTACTTATTTAATACTTATCTATATTTCATTATTTGCAGAATTTCGAGCGTAAGCTCTGCCCCTTTTTTTCCCACAATCCTCATAAGCAGGAAGCTGCGTGCATTTGGCGCGCGCGCATTTGGAGGAAGTGCTTTGGAAAGTGCTGTCGGCTGTGGAGGACTCCGTATGCCCGTTTCTTTGTGGATCTTTGTGGACTTACTGAAAATCTACCAACACACGTGGTAAAGACTATCATTTGAGAGACAATAATACAAGATACCAAGATCACTAGCATAAGTGGTACTTATTTAATACTTATCTATATTTCATTATTTGCAGAATTTCGAGCGTAAGCTCCGCCCCTTTTTTTCCCACAATCCTCATAAGCAGGAAGCTGCGCGCATTTGGCGCGCGCGCATTTGGAGGAAGTGCTTTGGAAAGTGCTGTCGGCTGTCTGCTGGCTGAGGGTCTGAGGGCTGTGGGTAAAACAAATGGTCCTTCTTGATTCCTTTTTATTTTTGTGCGTGCTTGCATTGACTTTTGAATACTGTTGAGTCAACAGAGGTGAAGTTATTGAATTCTGCTCCAGCTAGAGCACCTCGATGTCTGTGTTTATTTGTTACTAATTGTGCCTCTGAGTGCTCTTTTTGCTGAAACTGCCTGATCTGCCTGAATTTGGGAATTGTGGGCATTGAGTGTACTAACCCTCACATTTTGATTAATATACTCGCATTTAGGAGATAACTTAACGCCACTGTCCTATAACAAAATGGTAATGACCTTGTGTACAGGAATGCCTTCAAAGGAAGTCATTAACGAGTGTACTCGTGAGGCAATTTCGACACCTAAATCGTCCTCTACAACAATTAATCTTAAAAGAATTAGTAAATCAGCCTCTAGTATAAGAGTCTGCTCTACTTTGGTGGATATTAGAAAATTTTGCGCCCCAAGGGACAAATGTGAGAATGTTGTGGAAAATAATGATGGAAACAGCAAAAACGCATGTGTAAATGCGTTATTTAATCAGGGCTTACCATGTGGTGATAGACAGGATAGTAGCCTGTGCTCTTATTCCACTCCCCCAGACTCCTTGGTTGCTGCTGGTGCTCTCAATGTTATAGCTCAACTAGGCACAGGAGCGATTGATCTTACGAATGAAGAGAGTACAGTGGGCCTTGATGCGCAACCCAACAGTGTGTCTGGTGAGGGGGGGTTATGTTGAATACTCCTGATATCATGAGACAAGATGACATTATTGATGAGATGGAAACAGAAGCCTTGCTCGGCAATATGGACAGCCCCCAAGAGGTTAAAAAGAGCAGCTGTCCTAAGGAAGCTCCTGATACTAGTGATGTCCAACAGGACTTATATGATTCACCAATGATGTTCTCCCCAACAGCGGATGCATCCTCCCCGTCTTCCTGTTCCTTTGTCCACCCGACCCCTCGTAGAAATCACGCTGCCTTAAATGAGGATTTATCAGCTCCTACGGGTAAATTTGTAATTGGTATTGAAACATCATTACAAACAATGAATGCTGCACTCTTTTCCCTTACACGATTATATGATACACTAGACACTAAACTGAATGACCAGCACTCTGTGATAATCAAGCTGCTATGCAAAAAGAAAGTGGCTGACGATCACTGTGTATGTTGTAACAAAAACACGGAGAGTGTTGATAGCACAGATGACAATCCACAACCAAGTACTGATGAAATAAAATCTAAAGAAGATGAGATCCTACTAATTGACTGTACACAACATCAACAGTCTGCCTTGCAATTAGGGGTTAAGAACAAAAAAAACAAAGAAAAGAGAGATGAGCTTATGAATCTAGCTAAATTAGAGACAAACATTGTCCCGCAAATGGATAAATCCTCGGACATCACTTTTACAAGTAGATTACAAGTCGAAAAAGAAAAGTGTGAAGTAGGACAACCATGTATTAAAAAGAAGAAAGATAAAGCAAAGAACATAGAACTTTCCTGTTAAAAAACAATGAATCAACTCAAAAGCAATGCAGGCCTGACTACTCATGGGGCTGAAAATGATACTGTTGTGTCGTATAACATCTTTGACACAAAAAAAAAGGGAATACATTTTGTAAAGAAAATCACAAAAAAATCTAAAAATGTGCCAAATGTTGCGAATGCCAAAATCACAGGCACTAAACAGTTTATCAATACTCTAACATTACCCAAATCAGCTGCTGCGGTAGCATGTACGGCTATTGCTAACAAATATCGAGATATGAGTTTACAAAAAGGACGACTGTGTCAAAAAGAGCCAGAAGAATATGAGCCTCTAGACACTTTGATCTTGTTGTCAAATCAGCAAAGAGAAAGCAGGAATATGGGTCCGGATAAAGCACAAAATGAAGGGGATGATGCCAGTAAATTGTGTGGCATAATAGGAACAGCACCAGGCAAGTTAAGCACTAATCCAAGCCATACTGATAAATTGATTATGGCAAATAGTCCTGATACAACTGTTGAAAGTACAGAATGTCATGATGTACAGAAACTGAGCCAGGAACAACTCATATCAGAGAGAATGGAAAATGGAATTAGAACACTCCTTAAAAAGAATAATTACCCAGACTAACAAGCATGATGTGCATATGCCCAAGGCTAGTGATGATAGCAGTAAACCAGGTGGTGTAACAAGCATAGCGATAGACCACCGGAGCAATGAGTCAAACAATACTGAGAAAGTGAAAATGGGAAAGAGTTTCGAATTACTTGATGGGACAACAGAAAGATATACTATAGATAAAGCGACTCAGGAAAATTTCATCTCAATGAGTGATTGGAAAACAGAACTAGAACACTCATTAAAAAGAATAATTGTCCAGGCTAATACACCTCACACTCCTATGATAAATGTCAAGAACAATGGAGTGTATACTTCCCTGACTAATACCGCAAGACAACCCAATTATACACCAAATGTTAAAGCAACTTATGCCTCAAAAGCGGGGATGCATGTGCCTGTGAGTGATCCAAATACAAACTGTCTATTGATGCAATGTCGTCCTCTCCCTTTTCACTCTTTTGATTTGAATAGACAATCAGTTCTGAATATTTTCTCAGAAATTGTTGCGCTTGATGGGATATGTTCTAAAGACATAGAGCAAGTAGAATTTCTTCAAAGAAATGATTTATCAAAGATTAAGTTATGGATGAAGTCATGCTTTGTTAAAAATGCAGTGTGGGAAGCAAGAAATGATATATATGAAATGGGCTTCCTATTAGAAAATCCAGCTCTTTTTGCACAACAACAACCGCTCAGTCTAGGAAACCAATATATTCCCAAACCAAACATCTATCAGAAGGGACAAAACAGCAACTCATATATAAACAAGTCCCGAGCGGATGATCGGTTGACAGAGGCTAGAGAAACAAGACTGAACAATAACTAGCCAGCACAGAAGGATAAGACCTTTTCTCTAGCCTCATGGAACACTAGAGGTTTCAAACATCTTACGAAATCCAGAGATAGCTTGTTAATGAGTTATGACATAGTAGCTTTTCAGGAAATATGGTTGTCTGTTGCCCCGGTTTGGGATAAACATATTGTGGTGCTGACACCTGCTATCGTTCCAGTCAGAGGTAGACCCATGGCAGGCCTAATGGTAGCCATTAAAGCATCTCCTAACATGCAAATTGAGCCATGGTTCTCCCCGAATAGCTTTATACAACTAACAAAGATAAAGTTCAATTTAACAACAATTGGTTTGATAAACATATATTGGAACAATGCGGCAATAACCGACTCTGATTTTTACGAGGCTATGGATGAAGCACTGAATCTGACGATATTAGATCCATTATGTGGCCATGTAATAGTTACGGGAGATTTGAACCTATCATGCTTACCCCAAGTGGGGAAACCTCTGACCCCGATAGCAAAAACTTGGAATGCTTATATGGCTGAACATCAGATTCTAATGCTAAATGGTACAAAAAAAGGTGATATACCGTCCAAGAATACATGGCATAGAGGGTTACAAACAGCTACAATAGATCATACATTCGTGGATCGAGACCTCTTTAGTCATATAACGGATTTTCATATTATGCCCCAAAAAATAAGTGATCATGATATTCAAGCTCTAAACTGGTCCTGGCTAACAGAATCCAAAACTTATGAATCATCTTTAGCTAGAAACCTCACATTAAACACAGCTAAAAATAGGTTTCAATGGAATCCTTCAACCTTGCAAAGTCTAAGTCAAAAGCGTATGCAAGTGTTGAATGAAAGGAGATGTGTTGACTCTACTAGTCCTCATTCGTATGTTGATGAAATGCAAATCTTTAAGATCAAGAATAAGGATCCTAAGAGTCAGAATATAAAATCGCTGCACGTATTTGACCATGAAGTAGCCATGCATGAAACTCAGTATAGAGTTGATAGAAGGAAAATAATTAGGAATAATGCTCTTGATTGCTCACACCAATTGAATACACTAAAATGTAAATTTAAAAACTGGATTAGAGCAAGAAAGGCTAAAATATATCAACATGATGCAGAGGCTATGCTGAAGAGTCTGCAATCTAAGAACTCAGCTGAAATATGGTCACACTTAAAATATACCCAAAGCAAGACCCAAATAGTGCACCAAATGAATCCAATTCCTCAAGAAATATGGGCTGAGTTCTATAAATCAGCATATGCGGACACTTTAACAATCAGATGTCAAGATACTAAAGACAGGATTGATATGGAGAACCTTGTGTTTGATATTGATGACATTCTATTGTTCATTGCAAAATTATCCACATCTCGTGCTCCTGGCCCAGACGGACTTTCCAATTTTATGCTAAAAAAAAATCCCACTGCATGGGCCCAAATTCTAACTACCATTTTCAACCAAATTATGCTGTCCAGGTGTATTCCGGATTCTTGGAGAAAATCTATCACCATCCCGATCTACAAAAAGGGTGACAATCAAAATCCTAGCAACTATAGGCCTATATCTCTTCTAGATATACCGAGTAAAATCTTTGCTCGGTTACTATTAAGAGATATTAACAAATGGTTGAATGAAGCAGGAATTAGAGATCCTAATCAAACTGGCTTCATGCCGGGGATGGGCACTGCAGTTAATCTCCATATATTGGAAGTCATAAAAAAACTAGAATATGAAAAGGGACAGGCAGTATACATGGCCTTCATAGACTTTCAAGCCGCGTTTGATTCTGTGTGTAGAAAACTCCTATTGAACAAACTTTTGGATGCAAAGTGTCCTAATTATCTTGTATTTTGGATTGGTGAACTACATTCTCATACTACAGTGCAAATAAGACTGGCCCTTGATGGCTCTCTTTCTGATCCAATTGAAACCTTTCGGGGTTTGAAACAAGGGTGCATTCTGGCAAGTACTTTGTTTAACTTCTTCATGTCAGCTATACAACACGAGTTCAGGAGCATTGAATCTGATCCTCCCCGTTTGGGAGTCCATACTGTCCCCTGGTTATTCTATGCTGATGACCTGGTCCTTTTAGCTAAGACGCCAGGGGGTCTGAAAGCCCTTTTAACGCGTTTGAGTAATTATGCTGATGCAAACTTGTTAAAAATCAACCAAGACAAGTGCAAAATTATGATATTAGAGCCTAAAAAGAAGAAAGCAGCGAAAGTTGGAAGGTGGCAAATACAAAGTGTTGATGTAGAGATTGTAAATGAGTATAAGTATTTGGGAGTAATAATTGGCAATGATCCACACGAGAAATCTTACCATCGAGAATTGGAAAAGAAAGTCAATACCGGGATAGCCCAGACCAAGTTGATACAAGGTAAATTTGGAAAATTTTCTTTATCACCTGCCATTATATTTTACAAGCAAAAGGTCACTCCTATAATAATCTATGGGGCAGAAACCAGGGAAATTATGCTGGAGAATGTATGGATAAGATTAGAAGGCAGATTTTGGAAAAAAGTGTGTGGCCTCCCAATGTAGGTTCCGATGTGTTTATTGAGGCATGAAATGGGTTTGGTGTCCTTACACACAATATATTGCTGGAAAGTGTTCTCATTGTATCGAAAATATTTACTAGCGGTCAAAGCAAATGGAATCATGTATACAATGGGCAGATATATGGTGGAATCAGCTAACCCCATGATTCTGAAATGGAGAAAATGGTTAAAAGGACTGATGGAACTAGCTGGTATTGATGATGAACTACTTTTGAACAACCCCGAGAGAGCGAAAACCAAGTTATAAGTCACCCAAAGAGTGCTCTTGTCAATTGACAATCTTGTGACCTCCAATGACATGGCCATCTATTGAAAGAAGATAAGAGGTCTACGTTAATGTTAATGTTAAAGGATATTTTTACTGCGCACTATCAACACCAGAGTTGTACCCTGGCGCTCTGGTGGTTCTGAGAGAAAGGAGGGGCTCGGGGGGTTAGTGGGGATGAGCTGGAGAAGTGCAAGAGAGCAGTGATGTGCTGTTGGTGGCCTCAGCCCAGAATTCTGTTGGCTGGGCTTGGGGTGTTAAACTGTTGGAAGACATTGTGTGCTGTTGTGCGAGTCTGTGTGTGCTTTGTTTTGTTGTTGCAGTGTGGTGAAGTTTGTGTGGATTGTTGTGTTATACGTTTGTGGTTGTGTTTGGTTAGAGTTTGAGAGGTGTATGGAGAGGGTGAGGTTGTTTGTGGGTTGGTTAGTTAACTTTCCTGTCTTGAAGTTAGGTGCTGAATTTCCGTATTTCTAATCAGGTGGGCTGTGTGGGCGTCTCCATGTCTATGACCAGCTCAGGGGCTGTACGACACTCACAGTTCCTTTCCAAAATGGGATCCGTTCATATGCATAACCTTGCCCAAGTTGGGCAACCGACTGCCTGCGTTGTCCCTGTTTGTATGCGGGGCAGGCAGGCTTTTGTGCGTCCCTTGCAGTCTAGCCCAGAAGGCTTTTCTAAACTAGTCAGATTTTTTTATTTTCCTCTATCCAAAATATAAGGATGGGAATGTCCTAATTGACAAACTGGTTAAAACCTGGAGCCCTGAATGAGTATTTCATGAAAATGGAATCCCTACTGTGGGAAATCCAAGTTTCTGCTGTCACCAGGTTGCAAACCCAGGTGAAAAGTGCACTCTTTACTGCCCAGTGAAGTAAAGATAACACCAATGCAGATTTGATCACTGCACAGAAAGAGGACCTGATCATTGGGCAATTCTATCGCCACATTGAAGACCCTGTGAGTTTGAACTCATCACTGGATGAAAAATTGTGTTACCTCAGCATCTGCGATATAGTACTCAGGAGCAGACACTGATAAATGTGTCCACTACTGATGCATACATTGGAAATGTAAGGAAGCACCTACACCATGCTTTTGCTTATGATCAGTGCAATTTAGAATAGTCAGCTGAAGGAATGAAGATCTATTATGATCTAAGGACCAACAAGGAAGAGTATGAAGTAGGGACAATGTTTACCTGTACAATTTTCAAAGGAATCAGACCAAGGAGCAGAGGTTTTTCCCCTCTTGGTGCGGTGCCTTTGAAATTGTAGATAAAATATCACCTGTTGCCTAAAAGATCTGCATCCCAAAAGGAGAACAGACAGAAGAAAAATGGGTCCACATCGATCAGTTGAAAAGATATCACCCCAGACAAGCTTTACAAGTGATTGAGGAGCCAAATGAAACAATACAAGATTTAACACAGACTTGTGTTAGTACAAACAATACATATAAAGAGACACAATGCATTTGAATCTGAGGCACATACAATGAAACTCGAGTAAGAAGGAAAGAAAGAGTATGACTGGAAAAGGAAAATAAGATTAGAGTTTATTATCATGCATACAAAATAAGTGTGTGTTTGAGGTGTGCTTATTTCCCCATGTATGTCCACCATGAGCTGAGGCCAAACCGTAAGGAAAGTGCTTTAATAACATCGGGCAAGGTTAACGCCTAGATATAAAGCATCTTTTCAATTTAAAAATTCTTACTGTCAGTGAAGAAAACCACCAGGTATAGAAATATCAGTGAACAAAAACAAGTGGCCTAGATATGTAATTTCATCAGTGATGTCATCAGTGGCATTAGTGATGTCATATTTCATGTCTTGGGTGTTAGTCTTAGCAGTGCACGGTGGTGGCTTAGCTTACCAAAACGGTCACATTTCGAGGGTTTTTCAGTTTTACCTGTAACCATAACATCTCTTTAACATGGTTTTTTCAGTGGATTTCATAGGTTTTTACTAGTGCAACTTAACCATAACCTCCCTTTAACACAGATTTTCAATTAATTTCATGGGTTTTTACCAATGCACCCTAATTTGCAACAACTTCCTAATATAACACTTAATTCCAATAGAGCAGCATTTTCAACCAATGTACAAAGTGTTAATTTAAAACTGTGGCATTCCCCAACTCCTAGCAACATTGTTAACACTTATGTACAGTGTTTGCAACTTTTTCCACTGTTTTTGTGTTCGCAGATGTTCCGGAACATGGGACGTCACCGCAGACTTTCCGGACAGTGTCATGTTTGCACCACTCCCTCATTACCTGCTTTTGAACAGTCACAGATGCATCCAGCAATAACTTCCAAAAATTATACATGTAACCCTAAAAACCTATTAAACTTCCACACACCAAACGTCACTTAACAATGTTCTACACATATTTTCCATCTGCATTTCCTTTCCTTATAGAAACTCAATTCTACACAGTACTGCTATAAATGCACATATGCATTATGCAGTAAGAGAAGTGTATTCATGAAAGGGGCACTAGTGATGAGCAAGTACTCATGGAAGGCCAGGAAGGAAGAGCCAATGGGTGCCAATGTTGGAGGCCACTACCTAACTGCTTGGCCAGAAGAGTCCCATGGGTGGGGTGCACAGCCTACGGACAGTTCACCCAGCAGCGCAGTGCTGCAGGGGTCTCAACTCGGTATAGTGCCTTGAACCTATAAAGTTAATGAAGCACCATGCCACCAGTGTCATTGGCAGTGGGATAAGTTAGCAGAGAAACACTAAGAGGAACGTCAAAGACAGAAGCAGAGTTTTTAAATGTTTCTGGAAATTAAGAAAGTCCGGCTCAACGTCTAAAATGGGCAGGAACAATGTTTCAAAGAGAAGTGTTTTACAAACAGACAATTGGACTTAGACAAGCAGAAGGCTCTAGCAGTAGAGTATTAAGGGACATAATGTTGGAAATAATGTCAACCCAGATGCCAGAAAGCCTTGTGGATGATGCAGAGTGTCTTCAATTGTATCCTTAAAGCCAACAGCAGCCAGTGTAGAAATTATAGGGCTCCTGAGATATGATCCCTAGCATCCGGGCCAAGCATGTCTCTTACAGCCGTATTCTAGATTAGCTAAAAGGTCCAGACAAAAGAAAAGGGAGAGATTGATGAAGAGGCTGTTACAGTAGTGCAGCCTACAGAAGACCAAGGCTCTCAAAACACTCACCTTGTAAAGGAATGTACAGAAATGTAGAATTCCTGCTAAGAGGTGAAGCTCACAATGGACCTTCTTCAAAAGGTCCAACATGTGAGGAGTCAAGGAAAGAGAGCAGTAAAGATAACACCCAAGTTGTTGGCCTCACAGAAAGGTAAGAAAACAGAGTTCAAGGACAGTGGCCAGTAAGTAGCAAGCAAACGTGGCACAACATAGCATACTTAATCACAACATACACATCACGTATTACAATACACTTCAAATACGCCATCAGAATTCTTCTTTCTACAAAACTTTGTCTAAAGGCTAATGTAATACGCCAACAGTTGTGTTACTACTTTAAACATTCCCTTAATCACAGCATATATTTCAAATAAGCATACTATCACAGTCACATAATTGTTATTCTGTATGACCCAATGAATATTTAATGTCAGTACAACAACAGTGTATCATACATTTATGCAGTCCCAACCATAGTACATAGAATGCACTGTTTATGAGTAACAAACAAAGTAAATGTATATCTACAATTCTATGGAATTAAAGTTCCTAAACTATTCTGCTTAATATATAATATTTTCCCCACTATATGCAACTAAGTAAACATACCACCTATAAACAAATACATATTCCATAATCGCTAGCCTCAATTGTACTGAGCTGTCTGCAGAGTGTATTGCACCTGAACCCACTTTTTTCACCCACAAAAACAACTCAAAATCATCTTTATTCCATCCACACCGTTTCCAGCACTCTTTTGGTCATCAAATAACCCCAAATAAGTTTTCCAGATGTTTTCCCCACTGTGCTATCAGTAGACACCGGTGGCTATCCGTGGATACAACATGGCGACTGTTTACAAAAATGTAACGCACCTCCAATCAGTGGCCACGTCCGATGTCAGTGGACATTATGCTCCCCCTGATTGCTCCAGGGGGTTGTCTGTGGGCCAAATAAGGAAGTGAGTTTGCAGACCAAACCCAGATATCACTAATTTTGTTGGACCTACTTTTTGCTGTTTAAAAAAAAATAACTATTAGACAGACTTACACCCAATCTACAAAAGCACATTTTTGGGACCAAGATGCCGCTCCTGCTGCAAATTTGGTGAAAATCTATCCAGCGGTTCGGTCTGTAGGCATGAGCAATTTTTCTTTCCATTGTGTCTATGAGGATTTCCACACATTTTGGGACCACCCTATAATTTTGCACCCCCAGAAGAAACCACACCAAACTTCACTGAATCATTCAAAGGGGGCCATATATGTTTTGTTGCCAACTTTTGTGAGGATTCATCCAAAGGGGCCAAGTTATAAGTCACCTAAAGAGTGCTCTTGTCAATTGACAATCTTGTGACCTCCAATGACATGGCCATCTATTGAAAGAAGATAAGAGGTCTACGTTAATGTTAATGTTAAAGGATATTTTTACTGCGCACTATCAACACCAGAGTTGTACCCTGGCGCTCTGGTGGTTCTGAGAGAAAGGAGGGGCTCGGGGGGTTAGTGTGGATGAGCTGGAGAAGTGCAAGAGAGCAGTGATGTGCTGTTGGTGGCCTCAGCCCAGAATTCCGTTGGCTGGGCTTGGGGTGTTAAACTGTTGGAAGACATTGTGTGCTGTTGTGCGAGTCTGTGTGTGCTTTGTTTTGTTGTTGCAGTGTGGTGAAGTTTGTGTGGATTGTTGTGTTATACGTTTGTGGTTGTGTTTGGTTAGAGTTTGAGAGGTGTATGGAGAGGGTGAGGTTGTTTGTGGGTTGGTTAGTTAACTTTCCTGTCTTGAAGTTAGGTGCTGAATTTCCGTATTTCTAATCAGGTGGGCTGTGTGGGCGTCTCCATGTCTATGACCAGCTCAGGGGCTGTACGACACTCACAGTTCCTTTCCAAAATGGGATCCGTTCATATGCATAACCTTGCCCAAGTTGGGCAACCGACTGCCTGCGTTGTCCCTGTTTGTATGCGGGGCAGGCAGGCTTTTGTGCGTCCCTTGCAGTCTAGCCCAGAAGGCTTTTCTAAACTAGTCAGATTTTTTTATTTTCCTCTATCCAAAATATAAGGATGGGAATGTCCTAATTGACAAACTGGTTAAAACCTGGAGCCCTGAATGAGTATTTCATGAAAATGGAATCCCTACTGTGGGAAATCCAAGTTTCTGCTGTCACCAGGTTGCAAACCCAGGTGAAAAGTGCACTCTTTACTGCCCAGTGAAGTAAAGATAACACCAATGCAGATTTGATCACTGCACAGAAAGAGGACCTGATCATTGGGCAATTCTATCGCCACATTGAAGACCCAGTGAGTTTGAACTCATCACTGGATGAAAAATTGTGTTACCTCAGCATCTGCGATATAGTACTCAGGAGCAGACACTGATAAATGTGTCCACTACTGATGCATACATTGGAAATGTAAGGAAGCACCTACACCATGCTTTTGCTTATGATCAGTGCAATTTAGAATAGTCAGCTGAAGGAATGAAGATCTATTATGATCTAAGGACCACCAAGGAAGAGTATGAAGTAGGGACAATGTTTACCTGTACAATTTTCAAAGGAATCAGACCAAGGAGCAGAGGTTTTTCCCCTCTTGGTGCGGTGCCTTTGAAATTGTAGATAAAATATCACCTGTTGCCTAAAAGATCTGCATCCCAAAAGGAGAACAGACAGAAGAAAAATGGGTCCACATCGATATGTTGAAAAGATATCACCCCAGACAAGCTTTACAAGTGATTGAGGAGCCAAATGAAACAATACAAGACTTAACACAGACTTGTGTTAGTACAAACAATACATATAAAGAGACACAATGCATTTGAATCTGAGGCACATACAATGAAACTCGAGTAAGAAGGAAAGAAAGAGTATGACTGGAAAAGGAAAATAAGATTAGAGTTTATTATCATGCATACAAAATAAGTGTGTGTTTGAGGTGTGCTTATTTCCCCATGTATGTCCACCATGAGCTGAGGCCAAACCGTAAGGAAAGTGCTTTAATAACATCGGGCAAGGTTAACGCCTAGATATAAAGCATCTTTTCAATTTAAAAATTCTTACTGTCAGTGAAGAAAACCACCAGGTATAGAAATATCAGTGAACAAAAACAAGTGGCCTAGATATGTAATTTCATCAGTGATGTCATCAGTGGCATTAGTGATGTCATATTTCATGTCTTGGGTGTTAGTCTTAGCAGTGCACGGTGGTGGCTTAGCTTTCCAAAACGGTCACATTTCGAGGGTTTTTCAGTTTTACCTGTAACCATAACATCTCTTTAACATGGTTTTTTCAGTGGATTTCATAGGTTTTTACTAGTGCAACTTAACCATAACCTCCCTTTAACACAGATTTTCAATTAATTTCATGGGTTTTTACCAATGCACCCTAATTTGCAACAACTTCCTAATATAACACTTAATTCCAATAGAGCAGCATTTTCAACCAATGTACAAAGTGTTAATTTAAAACTGTGGCATTCCCCAACTCCTAGCAACATTGTTAACACTTATGTACAGTGTTTGCAACTTTTTCCACTGTTTTTGTGTTCGCAGATGTTCCGGAACATGGGACGTCACCGCAGACTTTCCGGACAGTGTCATGTTTGCACCACTCCCTCATTACCTGCTTTTGAACAGTCACAGATGCATCCAGCAATAACTTCCAAAAATTATACATGTAACCCTAAAAACCTATTAAACTTCCACACACCAAACGTCACTTAACAATGTTCTACACATATTTTCCATCTGCATTTCCTTTCCTTATAGAAACTCAATTCTACACAGTACTGCTATAAATGCACATATGCATTATGCAGTAAGAGAAGTGTATTCATGAAAGGGGCACTAGTGATGAGCAAGTACTCATGGAAGGCCAGGAAGGAAGAGCCAATGGGTGCCAATGTTGGAGGCCACTACCTAACTGCTTGGCCAGAAGAGTCCCATGGGTGGGGTGCACAGCCTACGGACAGTTCACCCAGCAGCGCAGTGCTGCAGGGGTCTCAACTCGGTATAGTGCCTTGAACCTATAAAGTTAATGAAGCACCATGCCACCAGTGTCATTGGCAGTGGGATAAGTTAGCAGAGAAACACTAAGAGGAACGTCAAAGACAGAAGCAGAGTTTTTAAATGTTTCTGGAAATTAAGAAAGTCCGGCTCAACGTCTAAAATGGGCAGGAACAATGTTTCAAAGAGAAGTGTTTTACAAACAGACAATTGGACTTAGACAAGCAGAAGGCTCTAGCAGTAGAGTATTAAGGGACATAATGTTGGAAATAATGTCAACCCAGATGCCAGAAAGCCTTGTGGATGATGCAGAGTGTCTTCAATTGTATCCTTAAAGCCAACAGCAGCCAGTGTAGAAATTATAGGGCTCCTGAGATATGATCCCTAGCATCCGGGCCAAGCATGTCTCTTACAGCCGTATTCTAGATTAGCTAAAAGGTCCAGACAAAAGAAAAGGGAGAGATTGATGAAGAGGCTGTTACAGTAGTGCAGCCTACAGAAGACCAAGGCTCTCAAAACACTCACCTTGTAAAGGAATGTACAGAAATGTAGAATTCCTGCTAAGAGGTGAAGCTCACAATGGACCTTCTTCAAAAGGTCCAACATGTGAGGAGTCAAGGAAAGAGAGCAGTAAAGATAACACCCAAGTTGTTGGCCTCACAGAAAGGTAAGAAAACAGAGTTCAAGGACAGTGGCCAGTAAGTAGCAAGCAAACGTGGCACAACATAGCATACTTAATCACAACATACACATCACGTATTACAATACACTTCAAATACGCCATCAGAATTCTTCTTTCTACAAAACTTTGTCTAAAGGCTAATGTAATACGCCAACAGTTGTGTTACTACTTTAAACATTCCCTTAATCACAGCATATATTTCAAATAAGCATACTATCACAGTCACATAATTGTTATTCTGTATGACCCAATGAATATTTAATGTCAGTACAACAACAGTGTATCATACATTTATGCAGTCCCAACCATAGTACATAGAATGCACTGTTTATGAGTAACAAACAAAGTAAATGTATATCTACAATTCTATGGAATTAAAGTTCCTAAACTATTCTGCTTAATATATAATATTTTCCCCACTATATGCAACTAAGTAAACATACCACCTATAAACAAATACATATTCCATAATCGCTAGCCTCAATTGTACTGAGCTGTCTGCAGAGTGTATTGCACCTGAACCCACTTTTTTCACCCACAAAAACAACTCAAAATCATCTTTATTCCATCCACACCGTTTCCAGCACTCTTTTGGTCATCAAATAACCCCAAATAAGTTTTCCAGATGTTTTCCCCACTGTGCTATCAGTAGACACCGGTGGCTATCCGTGGATACAACATGGCGACTGTTTACAAAAATGTAACGCACCTCCAATCAGTGGCCACGTCCGATGTCAGTGGACATTATGCTCCCCCTGATTGCTCCAGGGGGTTGTCTGTGGGCCAAATAAGGAAGTGAGTTTGCAGACCAAACCCAGATATCACTAATTTTGTTGGACCTACTTTTTGCTGTTTAAAAAAAAATAACTATTAGACAGACTTACACCCAATCTACAAAAGCACATTTTTGGGACCAAGATGCCGCTCCTGCTGCAAATTTGGTGAAAATCTATCCAGCGGTTCGGTCTGTAGGCATGAGCAATTTTTCTTTCCATTGTGTCTATGAGGATTTCCACACATTTTGGGACCACCCTATAATTTTGCACCCCCAGAAGAAACCACACCAAACTTCACTGAATCATTCAAAGGGGGCCATATATGTTTTGTTGCCAACTTTTGTGAGGATTCATCCAAAGGGGCCAAGTTATAAGTCACCCAAAGAGTGCTCTTGTCAATTGACAATCTTGTGACCTCCAATGACATGGCCATCTATTGAAAGAAGATAAGAGGTCTACGTTAATGTTAATGTTAAAGGATATTTTTACTGCGCACTATCAACACCAGAGTTGTACCCTGGCGCTCTGGTGGTTCTGAGAGAAAGGAGGGGCTCGGGGGGTTAGTGTGGATGAGCTGGAGAAGTGCAAGAGAGCAGTGATGTGCTGTTGGTGGCCTCAGCCCAGAATTCCGTTGGCTGGGCTTGGGGTGTTAAACTGTTGGAAGACATTGTGTGCTGTTGTGCGAGTCTGTGTGTGCTTTGTTTTGTTGTTGCAGTGTGGTGAAGTTTGTGTGGATTGTTGTGTTATACGTTTGTGGTTGTGTTTGGTTAGAGTTTGAGAGGTGTATGGAGAGGGTGAGGTTGTTTGTGGGTTGGTTAGTTAACTTTCCTGTCTTGAAGTTAGGTGCTGAATTTCCGTATTTCTAATCAGGTGGGCTGTGTGGGCGTCTCCATGTCTATGACCAGCTCAGGGGCTGTACGACACTCACAGTTCCTTTCCAAAATGGGATCCGTTCATATGCATAACCTTGCCCAAGTTGGGCAACCGACTGCCTGCGTTGTCCCTGTTTGTATGCGGGGCAGGCAGGCTTTTGTGCGTCCCTTGCAGTCTAGCCCAGAAGGCTTTTCTAAACTAGTCAGATTTTTTTATTTTCCTCTATCCAAAATATAAGGATGGGAATGTCCTAATTGACAAACTGGTTAAAACCTGGAGCCCTGAATGAGTATTTCATGAAAATGGAATCCCTAATTTTGTTGGACCTACTTTTTGCTGTTTAAAAAAAAATAACTATTAGACAGACTTACACCCAATCTACAAAAGCACATTTTTGGGACCAAGATGCCGCTCCTGCTGCAAATTTGGTGAAAATCTATCCAGCGGTTCGGTCTGTAGGCATGAGCAATTTTTCTTTCCATTGTGTCTATGAGGATTTCCACACATTTTGGGACCACCCTATAATTTTGCACCCCCAGAAGAAACCACACCAAACTTCACTGAATCATTCAAAGGGGGCCATATATGTTTTGTTGCCAACTTTTGTGAGGATTCATCCAAAGGGGCCAAGTTATAAGTCACCCAAAGAGTGCTCTTTCTATGATTTCAGCGACTTAACCATAACTATAGGGCTGCTTCTGCAGGCCCACTAATACACAAAGTAATTTACTGTTGTAATTGTATACAGTTGTTTTTTTGTCAAGTCTGTGTACAATTCTGAGGGAAATGAGGGAAATGTGTGGAGTACAAAGTACTTAACCTTCTATTTGCTAGATAATTAACCTTCTTCACTTCCAGCCTGGAGGCAAGAGGGGAGTCCAGGAAAAACCCCAGGGACCCCAGAAAGAAGGATGAAAGGGGTGTCATGCTACACCCCAAAAACCCAAAGATAGAAGGGGGACTGGAGTGCTCACTGAAGGAAGTTGAGTCGGACAGGCTCCAACCAAAAGAAAAATATTAGAAGATAAGAAAAGGGGACTTTGGTTGAAAACCCCACTCTGCCCTGCTCTTCTCCATGAAAGAATCATGGAAGAAAGGGAGGCATGTGGGCTGCAAGCAAAGGACCCAAAATAAATGACATGCCGGCATTTATAACAAAACCTTCACACTGAAAAAAGGCCTATTAAGGCAGATCGGGGGCTTCAGCAAGTAACACACCGAAGGGCCATATGAAAAAGGCATACTTGTCATTGCAAAAGCAGCAATTTATTTCACAAAGGTAGAAGAAATGCCAAGGTCCCGTTCACATGAAACATAGGATTTTTAAACACTGAAACCGAAAAACGACTATGTATGTGTGTTTGCAGTTCAATGCAAGATATGGGAAAAATGTACATCTGCTAACATAATATATATCAGCGAAAAGACATGTGGCCTGCCCGGGCTACCGGCACCATTGTTACTGGACCGGCACACTATGAGTCTGCGAGCAGCTGCCATTCCGCTTTCCAAGGCCTGACCTGATGGGTGGATGGTACAAGCTTGTAGGTTTTCACAGAAGCACCAGCACCGTTATTAACAGTGCCGGTGCTTCTGCCATCACCATTCCCATTGAGTCTTATGGGACTCAAATGGGAATGGGGATTTACATTTTTCCGGCGCCTTGCTTCCCGGAACGCTGTCGTCATAATCCCATTGTTATTCTGAGAATCCAAGCACCAAAAATAATCAAGAGGCCGGCCGTAGCGTGTTGGTTTTACCGGCATGGCTACCGCCAGACTCATAATGAGGCACATGGTGTCTGTTGACAAAAAGAAATATTATGATTCACGCGCAAAATACCACCAAACATTTGAAAAAAAAGCCCACTTGTTTCCATGTAAAAGGCCGACTGTTTTGCCACCTCTGGGGACAAATGTCACAAAGGACTCTCCCAATGAAAGCCTGGCTTGCATCCACACCATTTATAGCTACAATTAAATGTGGCCTACCCAAAGGGTGTCGTAAACCACATTTCCCTAGGCATGCACTCTCTGACGGCAGTTCTGTGCAGGCCAAATCTTGTAGCTGGTACATGACTGGAATGTAGGGTATGGCTGTGAAAACAGGGGTTGCAATCAAGGCTGAACTCTGAATTCAAACTACAAAGAGGCTAATAAAAAAGAAACATGGTCACAGGCTGGCTAAAAGTGGTAAATGGCTTGGAGGAAGGGAAGCTCACATTTGGATGTATGAAGATTCCCTTTTTTTAAATGGACAATCCCAATTGTTGCATTGTCTCGCTCTGATTACATGTATGTATCATTCTTTTAGATACTTTTCAGGCAAATGGGTTGAAATAAAATTCATCCACATGCAATATAGATAATTGGAATGACCAGCAAAAAGGTGTTTCTGACTGCTCTGAACATGTTCAGAATTTGATAGTTGCTGAACTGGTGGAGGGTAACATTTCGATTCTGGGTAGTAAATTGCATGTTCTGAACTATTATGCTATTTTGTAAAAATGGCTGAAATTTCCCAAACGGCTGTGTAACATGGTGCGTACCCCCTTGCTTCCCCATGATTAGCTGAATCAGAAATTATATATATTATGACATTTAATAGTAAATCACAAAGGTTTTGAAACATAACTAGATTTTTGCCAAAAGTTGAAAATGGAAGAGAAGGGGATTTCAAATGAAGTTGCCATAAGTCTGCTTCAGACTCCTAAAACAATCCTTAGAGAGAGCTGGAATTGGCCTGTATTGAAATCTTGATGGTCTCATAAATGATTTATACAGTGTATGCACTATGAGGAAAGGATTGCTGAAATGTGCCATCTGACAGCTGAAAGGAAACACCAAAAGGAGATTTTGCCTAAAAGCTGACTGGGTCCTAAGGTGAAGAGCTGAGGACCTTCTTTGAGAGTGGAGTGACCAGACCCCTGTTCTGAAATGCAGCTGGATTTCCTAATCTTTAAACAGAGATTTTCAATGTATGTAGAATTGACCCCTTGAAACCAAAAGGTGGGGGGCATCTGCTGGTCTAAAATCATTTTACTTTAAAGTGGGTGGGGGAAACTGTGTAGATCCTTAGCCTATTTAACTAAAAATATTCATTACATTATTGCCACTTGGCAGAACACTACAGGGAGATTTTTCATTAAAATTAAAAAATAAAAATTCGAAATTAACAAATCTCTGTCCCAGTGTGCGATGAAAATTATAGACAATTTATTTGGTTAATCTTCTTGGCCCAGCTTTCCCAACAGAGGCCTTTAAGTGGAGGGTGGTCTTAAATCCCAAATTCTCAAATGATGCAATTGTTTTTCTGTCCAGCTTCCCCAACACAGGTCTTTAAGTGGAGGGGGTGTCTGAAATCCAAATGTTCAAATCATCCCAATATTTACTGTCCAACTTTCTGAACATAGTGAGGGAGGGGGGTCTGATAACAAAATTATTAATCACCCTGTGTTTATTTACAAAAACAAAATTGTAGGTGAAATCATAATTGCCATAACAGCCCTTTTCCCTCAACTGCTCCCATGGCCCGCTCCCTCTGCCCACCCCCACCTCCCTCCAACATAGTCAACGGACTCAGGCCTAACCCTCTCCCATCAGATCAATAATGTTTTAAAATGCTGTGACTACTACCTCAAACTTCTCCGACATATTTTGCCTACCTCTCCTACCCCAACAGACTCGCCACTGTTATGTCTATTGTTATGCCAAGACTGGACTACACCACCCACTGTCTGAACCTTTCACTGACCCCAGTCGGACAAAGGGTTACCTTCAAGACCCTACGCATTACCCACTGAGCAGTGCACAAGACCAGCCCAAGGTACCTACAAGAGAAGATAATACCCTACCTCCTGTCTTGCACTCTAAGATCAAGCTCTGCCCTCTTTCTAGTGATTCTGACCTCTAATTATGTCAGTATTAGGGGATCCACCTTCCGCAAGGCTCTATAAACCTGGCTCTTTCCATGATACTGACTCATATCTTGTAAGACTGCTGAGACCCTGCATCCGAATGATAAATGCTCAAGAGATTCCGAGCAATGATGACACTGAATTGCACCTTTTTAGTAACAAATATGTTTACTCTGAACGCTGCACTCGCAAATGCTCACTTGGAATCTGTAAAAGCGGGCGTATTCAATCAAAACCTCCACTTAGACAGTGACCTCTCCTATCACTATGCTCACTTTCTACTCCACAGCAACACACAATTAGAGTGCAGCTACACCCGTCGATCAATTCGCACTAGCTGCTCACATATGAACAATACCTCATGATCACCCAAAATTCTGATAAAAAGCAGCTATACCGCACGAAAATCGGCCTAGCTGCTCACGTAAGCTTACTACACAGGCCTAACTGAGCCAGAACGCATTCTTGGTGTCCATCCTCCAGAGTGTATACATTCAACTGATATCAAATACCTCCACACCTAATGCTGGGATGCAGCTACCATCAAGCATTCACATCAGCTGCGCACATAATCGGTGCACCCAAGCACCCTATGATGCCCTGTTCTGACCCGAACTATGGTCCCTGAGGGTGTTCAACCTACCAGCGCTTTGAGGTCATTTCAATGATATATAGAGCACTATATAAATGCCAAATAACATAACATAACATAACATATGCATTTGTACCAATCTATCAACCCAAATGCTAGCCTTTTAAGTGTGCAGGTAAATCAAAACTGCACAGCACTACAGATGTAAATTGCTTGTGTTCATTGACCAGTCTGATTATTTCTTGAAGAGAAATCTGTAAAAAGTAATGTGATTTGTGCTTTTCCCAACCAACTTGCGTGATTTTTTTAAGTTTCATTGTGAGTCACAAAGAAGGTGGTGTGTGTCATTTTAGTGTGATCTCTATTACCTATCTTTCAAATAAATACACATATATTTCATATACCCCAGCCTGGTTCTTTGCTCGCTGTGGGCACAGGGGGGGGGGGATTTGTGTGACGCTATATGAGTCCACAGTAAGGATAGCGCTGAAAAACCTGAGCGAGTGTTGCAGGGCTCCTTGATTGGGGGTGGGAAGAAACTCCCAAGTTTAAGGGGGGCCTCAATATAACATGACATGCAAGCGCCATTAGAATTATGGAGAAAACTTCTAATGGAAACACATATTTCAATGCATATTTGCACCCGGGCAAAAGACTATGACTAGGGAAGATATTGCTGTTGTGCAAAAATGCATTGAAAGAATAACACTTTCACTTTATATTGGGTGTGTTGGGATATGGCAACTTAAATGTGAGGCGTAATGCATTCAAGCCTCCACTTGACTCTCTTCCCTAATTTTGTGATGACCCAAAGCGGAGGAAGGGCATGGAGCGGAGGTAAGATCTCTGCCATGCTCATCTCCACAGGCCTGCACAGGATTCTCACACAGGGGTGAAATTAAAGTATTCCTATGGAATCCACCTCAGTTTTGCAGCGAGTGAAAACCAGGTGGATTCCGTAACAATCCATCAGTAAACACCACCTGCAAATAGTATTTGCAGGCAACGTTTACTTTTTCAGGATAAGGAGGGAAAAATCAAAGAGTAAAAGCAAGTTGTCCTCGGTTTTTAGGTTTCCTTCTTCCCTCCATCTCGTGATAGTTGGAGTCAAATGCAGGGGATCCCACAGAAGGCAAGTGTTAACGTGTGTACTCCTCAGCATGCAATTTACATTCCATGTAAAATGACCCTGCATGAGTTTTGCACTCAGGCAATTTTTGCCCTATTAATAAGTGCATTTCCGCCACCGGAAAGTTTTTGTAATGTGCCCTGAAATAGCTCAGCATATTAACCACATGCTTCAAAAATCGTTGTGCAACTTGCAGCGGCAGCTTCATGTGCTGAACTGGTTAAAAGGCCCCTTCATGCCTCTGTGGACGGTAACCTGAGCTCCATTAACAACAGCCACCATCGGTGCAGTGTCAAGAAGTGTGTCCAGGGGAGGACTGGCAACGTTTAGCCTACATACAAAAATAAAATGCAGCAAAATAAAATGCAGCGGGCCATGGTGCAGTGGCTCCAGCCTTGTGGCCAGAAGCTGCCATTCAAACTCTATATTTGACATTCAGTAAAACACAACGAAAAATATGTTAGTCTGGTTTAACTTAGCCACCACCATAAACACACACACATCACTTTCTGCAAGCATGCACAGGAGTCAGGCAGCAGCTTTCATTTCTAGTACTACATGATGAATGCCTAGCTAGGCTAATGCACCAACTCACGATCCATTCTTTTTGAAGCTGCAACGCCTGTAAGCCGGGTCTGTGGCTCAGTGGACTAATGCATCCACTACAGGGACCTGTGCTTGACCTCATGGTACCAGGTTCAAATCCTGGCCAGTCCTCTCAGCCCATCATCCTACTAATGTGATAAATAAGTACCATTAAGTTGGGTAACAATAAACATCTGTTATTATTAGCACCAAGATGCCCCTCCGGGGTGAACGCGCACTTTACAAATACCCCTGTTATGTATTTTGCCAGGCATTGCCCCCACCCTACAAACTCCATGCCAGAAATCAGGTCTGTTGACGAGTCTATATGGTAATGTAGCGCAGCCACCAGTCATGCTCTTCAAGGCCTATGGGCTAGAACAATCCACATAATAGACTGGCCCAAAGTACCCAGGACAAGGTGCAGCCCAGGAAAGAATTGCTCCCCACTCTTGAACGCAATTTGTTTGTAATAGCATTTCATGGTGGATGCTGTAATACAAAGCCTCGGACATTTTTTAAATAGTTTGTGGGGACTATCAAAGACCCACCTTAGGGGCACTGTCCTGCAGCACTTCAAGCTGAACCAACCCCAAACCTAGGCCCTACAGTGGGCTCTTTTAAATGCACTGCCAGTTTTCCCAGAAAGGTGGACTGAGGCACAGAGGGATAAACTGTTTTCCCAGGATCACACAAAGCTGGTCATATGAGGAAGCTCGTATTGTATTCCAATATTCCTTGTTTCCACCTATGGAAGTTTGACGCAGAAATAAACCCCGAAAGCAGTCAAATGCATTATCAGCAACCCTACTCCCACCTCCCAAATATATGATGCATTCGGTAGAAACGATTGTCATTATTTGCATGTTGCATTGGGGGGCAGAACGCCACCTGTCTTTGTTCTTTAGGCTATCTGTTGGGGGCACAGGCCCAAGAGACTCTCCCCAACTATAGACGTTTTAGAAGAACCTCATGCGTGTAAAGTTTATTTGAGAGACCTATGGCACACACGTGATCTTGCTATGAATTGCTATGAGTGGGTTAACCTGCAGTACTGAGGTGCACCCTGAAGCTGTGGGCCACATCATAAGCACCTCTAGAATACTGTCTGTCAAAGCCTTGTTTTTTGCCTTACTCGATTTAAATAATTATTAATAATTGTGCTTTAAATTGAATATGTTAGCCCTATTTTTACAAAACTGTTGGACGTCGCTGGCTTCTACGTAGAGCTCACCCCTCTAAGGGAACTAAGGGACACTTCCAACTCTGTTTTCAGCAGAATGTGTCTTTCAACAAAACCTGGCGGATGAATAACAGTCCTGCCCTCCCTTCACCAACAGTACTGCACTACTGTATACATGCCAGGCTCGAAGCTAGCGCCCTCCCCTTAGCACTATAAGCAACACAATAAAATAAGCTGTTTACAGGAATGGCTTTGGGCCTCATTAAGACCATGGAGGTAGCCGGGTCCGGGTTCCCTGAATGGGGAAATACCGGGCCATTCCGACCTTGGAGGGCCCGGTATTTCCCCATTCAGGGAACATGGACCTGGTACATCCCCATTCCCATTTGAGCCCCCAGAGGGAATGGGAATGGAATGGAATGGGTTGTTTGCATCCTGGTCTGCTCAGGGGACCGCTAAGGAGGCCTGGTTTTACCAGGAGTCCTTAGCGGGTCCTGCGAGGAGACCTCGTAATGAGGCAGTAGGGGGTTAACTGGACCGGCAGCTCTACCGGCCCTGTCATCCCCCTACTGCCAGGGTCATAATGAGGCCCATTGACCAAATTGACTTTGTGGTCTTGTAGTTTAACTCTTGTAAGTCGACTTTTTATTTAATATTTGATGTGTGTGTGTGTGTCCCTGTGTGTAGGGAAAGTATGAGGGTAGGAGTGCGGTAGGGTCAGTGGTACGATTGGGCTAGAGGCAGGGGTGTCTGCAGGAACTCCCTGTTTAAAAAATCAAAATAAAATTCGACTTACAAAAGTTAAACTACAAGACTACACACTAAAAGTGGTTGATTTGATCACACAGAACCAATGAACCCCCCCATGATTCTAATGAAATAATAACAGCAATCTTTCATGTTCTCCTTAGCCATGAAACTTGTTGCTCTGATAACCATCGCTGCTATTACAGAGCTCAAGGGGACATCATTATTGCACTTAAATCTCAGACCCTGAGCCGGCTCGGTCTAAAGCGCATCGCTCCGTATGGGAACTCTAATGTGAGAAATTGAGTTCTCTGTGTCCATCACTTCCAGCATTAACCCAGAGGTCTGCACGACAGTGTACACACACTCTAATACTTTATAATGCTTATTACATTTATTTTACTCAGTTTAACAAAAATCCCTTCATGGCTTACAGACATATGATGTGCACCCAAAGAAGTTGAATTGTGCGTGCACTGTATAGGTGATTGGCTACTCATGCATCCATAATTTGCATTAACAAACATGATACCACGATCTGATGACATCTCAGGCCATGACCCATGTCACCTGCCATTATCCGCCCCCAACCAACATACTTGAATCACACATTTGTGTTGTTCTGTTGCTAAGCAACATGTTTTGAATCCGATTGGCTACGCTACTCTACTTCTGTGAAACACAATCACCGGAAGGCGTGAGCCTGGACAACTAGTGAGGGCTACTAAGGAGGGTGCAGCATGTCTGTGCCTATATGGCCACGCCACTCACCATTACCCGTTGCTAAACCACTCCCTACATACCGTCAGTAGACTATTGACTCTTGCATTACACAAACGCTACAAATGAGAACAATTACCTCGCAACCCTCGTACACTGGAACCTTGCCTACTGCTTTGCTGAACTGCTAAGTGTGCCACCTGCAAACTTCCTCCCAACTGTGTCTAATGTTGATTACTACTGCCATACAGTTGTACGAGATCTACTGTACTCGATAACGCTAGACGAAGTTTGTTTTCACTTGTTCATTTGGCCTATTATCATTAATCATTCATATCACAGTGTGACTTGCTAGTAGTAAATATGCTTACATTGTGGTCTCCAACACTCTATTAATCTAACGGTATTGTATCACACTGCATTATATCGGTTTTATATAGTCTGAGCTATCCAGCTGTCCACCATCCTTGCATAGCCACCATACTATCTTGTATACTACCACCACTGCACTGTACGCACAAATATTTTGCTTCAAATCTTTATCCCGCCATGCCTGTATGACTGCCACTCCTGTCCATAACCTTACCCAATTTCCCCTGATGCCCAGCCTGATAAACCAGGGTGTCTAGCGCTCTACTTACAATCACATTACAAATGATGGGGCCTTAGCCTTAGACATTCCGCCCCAGTTGTACTGCATACACATTCAGCATATGTATTGCCCCAATGTGTATCCATTTCTGTTGAAACTGGTCTTGTTGTTACTTGATTCCTACTGTGGTTCCATCACTTCTGCATCAGCACGCTAAAGGCCTGATACCAACCCGGTCTCTGCTCAAGATCAAAGATATGCTGCTGTCACATATGATTAGCACATACTGCGATTGCACTCCTTGAGTTTAACCTATGTACAATTCAACCAGCCAAAGCGTCCCCTGCCGCAAACACTGTCTGTATTGATTAGCTGCCCCATTGTAGCCGTAGATTTAGGATTTACCTAGTAATGCTAATGTCACATCATTATTAGTAATGCCTACATTGTACCAACTGTTCTATGTAATGCTATATTTAGAATAGGATTATACAGGCAAACACTATACACCGAGCTATAGCATTGTACCTATTATTCCACCTGTAGCCTGTGACAAATCCGGCACACAGTTCCTCTCTAGCCACTGTGATCCTAAACGTACTGATCACAACCCTGCGGCACACTGCTAACACTATGTATACCTTTAGAATCACACTGCTCAAACTATTATATTTTCTACTAACATTACGTTCTGATGCCTATACATCCACCCTAAATAACAGTGACCACTTAAAAGCAACTACATCAAGTAAAGATAGCCATACCTTTCCCACAACGCCAAATAAGCTGCACCCACAGCTCACAGTTGGTCGCCCTCACCTTACCCCCAACACTCTTACACCTTGCCTTTGCTGTCTAATATTATACAGTTAGATAACCCTACCAATATGGTTGTTGCTAACAATTCTTATCATATCCTCATGACCCAGCGTCATACCCGTCCAAATAATCTCCCATGCGCACCCCCAGTAAGAAACTTGAGACTCCGAGCTGGATTATCCAAGCTCCATGAATTACCTACTACCACCCACACCAACCATTCTCGCACCAAAAGTAATGTCACAATGAAAACTCCCATCCACAATAAAAAATCCTACCTGTCCGCCACTCTCACACCCGTAGCCAAAATATGCCATGCTTCTCCACCCACCACCCCTATTGCTACCACCCACACTAAAACAGCCTCAAAGAACCCACATATATCTCCTAAGCACCCTGACAATAAAAGTGCCTTAATTAATGCTAGGTCTCTAGTAGCACAGCCAACAGAAATAGCAGATCTGCTTAACGGGGATGATTATGACCTCTTCCTAGCTATACCAAACCAGTACGAAATCATTAGAGCAGACAGAACCAATTCCAGAGGTGGGGGCATTGCTCTCCTCGCCAAATCTGATCTGGCTGTGAGAATTATAGCCTCCCCAGCCACTAGCTCATGTGAATTACTTACTGCTAAACTCCCGATCTCCGACAATGATACCCTTATTATCCATCTTATTTATAGACCGCCAGAACCCATTGGCTCATTTGAAGAGGACCTTTCTGCCTTACTCTCCAAGAACACCAAATTGACCGCCCAAATACTCCTGCTTGGAGATTTCAATTTAGGATTTAATGACCCTAATGATCACCAAGCCTTAGCCATTGCCAACGTACTAACAGAACAGGGGCTCATACAAAGAGTTACCCAAGCTACTCACGATAAAGGGAGAACCCATGATTCGGTTGCCGACTACAACTGCACCACCACCATCACCTCGATAACAGCCCTAACCTGGACAGATCATTATCTGATATCATTTACTATGCCACCTATTACTCCTAAACCTAAGGTTATCCCCATCGCACCTTCCCTCTCCACAACGAACAAAAAGAACATCACTGCAGAAAAGTCCATTCCGCTTATCCTGCCAACTCTTGATCTACTTCCTAACTCAACCAGCCCAGACATCCTAATACATGCATACAACTCTGCCATGACAAAAGCCCTTGACACAATTGCTCCTCTCAAAATTCAGAAAAGCATATCTAAAGCCCATTTGAATTCCTGGTTTACACCTCATCTAAAACCACTGAGAATTGAAAAAAGGTAGCTTGTGGCCCTATGGAAAGTCAGCCCTACGGATGAAAACAAATTCAACCTGATTAACCTAGCTTTCTTCTACAAAAAAGAAATCATATGCGCCAAACAAGAGTCTTATAATGAGAGGATTAGTAAAGCCAGCTCAAGTACTAGGGAATTATTTACCATTCTCAGGGACAGGAAACTGGAATCTCCCATCCCACAGGTAGATGACTTCCTCAAGGTTAAGCCGTGGTGCACAAGCATACAGAATGCAGTACAGAACAACAACTCCCTACTTCAATGCAAAATTGCTGATTAAAAAGCCACTTACCTAGTATAGACAAACCTAGCTTTACCACAGCAACCACCCATAAACCCCTCTACAAGTTTACATATTCTGAAGTCTCAATCTATGAGGTTGAAAAAGTCATTCTATCAGTTAAACCATCTAATTTCCAAGGAGACAGCTGTCCGGCACACATCATCAAAGACGCTGCTAGAGACCTCTCACTCTTCATAACTAAACTAATCAATTCCTCATTTACTTCTGGCACGGTCCCCGGCAACCTAAAAGAATCTTGGGTCCTACCCCTCCTGAAAAAACAGACCTTAGATCCCTCCATTCCCACTAAATACAGGCGTATCCCCACGGTTCCTTTTATACTCAAGATTCTCGACAAAGACAGGAATACCTGGAGTCCAATCACCTCCTCAGTATCCGACAATCGGGCTTCAGACCCCAGCACGGCACCGAGACAGCGTTAATAGACCTAATAACACAGATCGACGAGCTGAAGGACAAGGGAAAAACAGCCCTGCTGCTACTCTTTGACCTCTCAGCTGCATTCGACTTGGTGGACCACCAAGTTCTCTGCAACCATCTGGCCACAGCAATGCACTTCTCACATAGCACCATTACCTGGATTAAATCTTTCCTTAATAACTGGACCATGGAAGTCTTCTCACCACTTGCAGCTGCCGACTCTATCCCCATTACCTCTGGGGTTCCACAGGTTCCTGAGTTTCTCCCACTTTGTAAAAAATATTCACAAAGCCACTGTTCGATGACCTAGACCATCTGGGTATCACCTACAGTAACAATGAAGATGACACCCAGATCCTCATACCCGTCTCGGTTGATTATGACAGGGACTTGGCTTTGGTGAATAAGATATACCTCATTTTTCAGGCATTGATGGACACACATGGCCTATGCCTGAATGACAAGACTGAGATGCTAATACTTGGCTCCACTCCTAACCTAAACAAACTAGACCATAACTACACATCCTTTAACATTCATGGTAATTGCCTCAATGTGGCCAAAGTAGTAAAAACCTTAGGTTTTTACCTTGACTCCGCCCTCACACTCAATAAACAAGTCAGCTCCCTGACTTCCGTCACAGCCTACCCACATAAGCTGATCAGAGCATGCAGACAATTCTTGTCAAAGATAACTTTCATTACCTTCGCGAGAGCATTTATCTTATCCAAACGGGATTATTGTAATGCTCTCTAGGGGCCAACAAATACCTCATCAATAAAATCCAAACCCTGCAAAATAATGCCCTAAGAGCCGCTCTTGGTATACCTAAGAGAGAACACATTGCACATCTAAGGAGACAGACCAAATGGCTTAATGCCAAAGACAAATCATGCTCAAAACCTTGTCCCAAATGCACAAATGTCTTAACCATGCAGCCCCAACATACCTGTCTGAGAGAATTAATAAACACTCCTCGACCCGCCCTACCAGGACCATCAATTCAGCACGTCTAGTTGTACCCAGATTCAAGATGAAAAAGGCAGGGGGAACCAGCTTCCCGGTCATGGCAGCCCAGGCCCGGAACGCACTACCCACTCCTCTGAGAGCAGACCACACCTTCTGTATGTTTAGGCGTAACACTATAAACTGGCTTATCACCAACGATACCCATGGCCAGCCCTAGTCCCGCATACATCGTAATACACTAAAAACTAGACTACCCTATGTATGTTGGATCACTAGAAGATTATGAAGTTGCCTTTCTCACTTTGTATATGTATTTTCATCTTTGCATTTATGTTTGTTGCATTTCCAACCTATCGGCTACAATTACTACTGTATTTCCATTCTCTGTAAATACTGTAACTAAGTTGAAAGTATACCTGTAACTTACCATGTAAAGGCGCCTAGATACCTTGCGGGTCAGGTGCGCCATACACATAAATAAACAAACAAACAAACAACCAGAATTGCTTCTATGCACTCCAAATACAGCACCTCGAGCTATGGCAGGGAGAATAGCATATGAGCGCTATACAAACACCAATTCACGTAACATAATTCATTAATTCTGTGTCTGCTGCAGCTGTCCGTGTACAGTCTTAGGGGCATATGTTCCAATTCTAGCTCTCTTCCTTCCATCAGCCTCATTGTCATTTCAGTGGGTAAACATGACACCCCCGTTCAAGAAGAGACACTTCGGATCATATTGTGCAGAAGCACCTGGTCATTGTTATTAAGCTACGCCTCTGCCATTGATATACATAATGTGAAAGGAAGGTGAGCCTTCAAGTAAAGTGATATTTTGCACACTTATTCTTCCATTGCAATGTCACAGTACAGGTGGCGCACCTTCGGATTCAGCGACATTAAATAATAGAGCTTCATTATTGCTTTCCTGCCCTCTTTCCCTGGAACTGACCTTTTTAATAGCTGTGAGAAATAGTCCTGGGCTCTGACATGCTGCCAATCTGTACTGGAGTTGGCTGTAGGCAATGAATGATAAGAATTTAACAGAGTGGTTAGCACAAATCCTCACATGTGCTGCATATGGGAGGCAAGGATTGAGGCATCGCTGTCAATGCAAGGTGCCTTGAGGCCCATGAAAAGACAATGGAAGACGGTTGTCTACCCATCAGGGTTCTCAATCTGCTGTGTCCCACACGCAGCACTTTCCCTTGACCTCACTTGTGAAGAAACATTTCTGTGATACCACGCTTGTCGAGAGAGCTGTGTGCATCTGAGATTTATTTATTTTTTCCTTGTACACTTGTTAGGCGGTTATAGAGGAAGCTAATATTGTTTGAAGGTGAAACCACTAAAATTAGACACGCAATGATTGCTTAATACCAATGGCAGCCACCTAGGCACACACTGACCGATCCCTAATGGGTGCAAACTGTTTCGTTTGTAAATGCTGAAAAATGTTTTAAACAGATTTTTTTTCTTCGGATTTTGCTCTTGTAAGCAATCAAGGCAACACTAGGCCATAGGACTGTTGGAGGAATTGTTAGGAAGGAATGCTTCCATACCAATCAGGTTGTATAGTGTCCTCCCCCAAACTGTATTTTGCTATTGAAGATGAATGAAGTGGTGCACGTTCCCCAGTAACCTCTGAGACACCACTAGACATATGCAGCTCTCAGAAAGCAAGGTCAGGGGTGACACAGCTAGACACATGCAGCATTTCAGGAGCAAAGGCAGGGAGAGAAACCGCTAGACATATTCAGCATCCCTGGAAGAAGGTGCAGGGAGATAAACCTCTATACATATTCTGCATCTCTGGAATCAAGGCCAGGGAGAGAAACCACTAGAAATATTAAGAAAGGGCAGGGAGAGAACTGCTAGGCATATGCAGCATCTCAGGAAGCAAAGGCAGGGAGAGAAACCGCTAGACATTTGCAGCATCTCAGGAAGCAATGGCAGGGAAAAAAAAACGCTAGACAATTGCAGCATCCCTGGAAGATAGGGCTGGAAGAGAAACCGCTAGACATATGCAGCATGTCAGGAAGCAAGGATAGGGAGAGAAACCACTCGAAATATGCAGCATCCCTGGAAGCAGGGATAGGGAGAGATCTGCTAGACATATGCAGCATCAATGGAAGCAAGGGCAGGATGAGAAATGCTAGACAAATGCAGCATCTCTGGAAGCAAGGGCAAGGAGAGACGCTGCTAGACATGTGCAGCATCTCAGGAAGCAAGGGCAGGGAGAGAACTACTATACATGTGCAGCATCTATGGAATCAAGGGCAGGGAGAGAACTACTATACATATGCTGCATCTCTGGCATCAAGGGCAGGGAGAGACACCACTAGACATATGCAGCATCTCAGTAAGCAAGGGCAGGGGGAGAGCTGCTAGACATTTGCAGCATATCTGGAAACAAAGGCACAGAGAGAAACCACTAGATATATGCCACATCTCGAAAAGCAAGGGCAGGGAGAGAACCCACTAGACATATGCAGCATCCCTGGAAGCAAGGGCAGGGAGAGACACCGCTAGACATATGCAGCATCTCTGGAATCAAAGGCAGGGAGAGACAACGCTAGACATATGCAGCATCTCTGGAAGCAATGACATGGAGCGGAAAAGCTAGACATATGCTGCATCTCTGGCATCAAGGGCAGGGGGAGACACCACTAGACATATGCAGCATCTCTGGAAGCAAGGGCAGGGGAGAGCTGCTAGACATTTGCAGCATCTCAGGAAGCAAGCGCAGGGGGAGAACTACTATACATGTGCAGCATCTCTGTAATCAAGGGCCGGGAGAGACACCGCTAGACATATGCAGCATCTCTGGAAGAAAGGGCAGGGGGAGAGCTGCTAGACATAGGCAGCATCTCTGGAAGCAAGGGCAGGGAGAGACACCACTAGACATATGCAGCATCTCTGGAAGCAAGGGTAGGGGGAGAGCTGCTAGACATTTGCAGCATCTCTGGAAGCAAAGGCACAGAGAGAAACCACTAGATATATGCCACATCTCAAAAAGCAAGGCCAGGGAGAGAACCGGCTAGACATATGCGGCATCCCTGGAAGCAAGGGCAGGGAGAGACACCGCTAGACATATGCAGCATCTCTGGAAGCAAGGGCAGGGGGAGAGCTGCTAGACATTTGCAGCATCTCTGGAAACAAAGGCACGGAGAGAAACCACTAGATATATACCACATCTCAAAAAGCAAGGGCAGGGAGAGAACCCGCTAGACATATGCAGCATCCCTGGAAGCAAGGGCAGGGAGAGACACCGCTAGAAATATGCAGCATCTCTGAAAGCAAGGGCAGGGGGAGAGCTGCTAGACATTTGCAGCATCTCTGGAAACAAAGGCACGGAGAGAAACCACTAGATATATGCCACATCTCAAAAAGCAAGGGCAGGGAGAGAACCCGCTAGACATATGCAGCATCCCTGGAAGCAAGGGCAGGGAGAGACACCGCTAGACATATGCAGCATCCCTGGAAGCAAGGGCAGGGGGAGAGCTGCTAGACATTTGCAGCATCTCTGGAAGCAATGACATGGAGCGGAAAAGCTATACATATGCTGCATCTCTGGCATCAAGGGCAGGGAGAGACACCACTAGACATATGCAACATCTCTGGAAGCAAGGGCAGGGGGAGAGCTGCTATACATTTGCAGCATCTCTGGAAACAAAGGCACGGAGAGAAACCACTAGATATATGCCACATCTCAAAAAGCAAGGCAGGGAGAGAACCCGCTAGACATATGCAGCATCCCTGGAAGGAAGGGCAAAGAGAGAAACTGCTAGACAAATGCAGTTTATCAAGAAGCAAGGGCAGGGGGAGAACTGGTAGACATAAGTCTGTTACGGCTGCTTCCGTGGCCAGATTGCAGAAACCTGACTGTGCTTGATCTAAGCAACATGTGATGCCTGGGCTCTTCCTCCCCTCACTTCAGAGAAGCACATACAGATGCCCATCCAGCCATGCAACATATCCTATGTTTCAGAGGCAGAAGCAGGATTTGGAGCCAGGATTGGTGTTAAGGGGCGGGGGTGGGGGGTCCATCTATATGGGGCACTGGTCTTTACCCTGACAACTAATTTGCAAAATTTCAGTTCTATAAGAACCTCACAAATCACACACCTGCACCATTGTCTCCCAAGCATCTGTCTGTTGCTTTAGCAGTCTCCTCTCTCACTTAGAAACCCACTGTCTCTCCTCTGACACTTGCTCAGCAGCAACATAGCTCCGAGTGTTAATAACTATACTCTTGACATCTGTGTTCAGCCTACAAGACACAGGCATTATTCCCAGCAGGGTAAACTAAGACCTTCATTCTTGTGAGTTCAAGGAATAGAGTGCAAGTAAATTGTCTAATTACGCCTTTTAATAAAACACTTAAACAGAGGGAGGAATGTGGCAGGAAGCCCTATATAAAAAGTGACATTCATATAATTGAGTGCTCCTGCACAGGCTGGCTTTGTGCACCTTTCTCTCTCCCTTTCTCTCTGGGGTCTCTCTCTCCCTGCTGCTACAGTCCTTTTCCTCCATGTCAGCAGTGCTCCCTACAGGCCTCTGCACACCGCTCACTCTTTGAACTCTCAATTCCTCACCCTCCCTCCATCGCTACATGGTCTCTCCCCCTACACCCAGCTGGGCTCCAAGAGTTACAGTCATCTCCTTGGCTCTTAGCTCGTTCTCCTGGGTGCCACTTTAGCCCTTTAGCTGGTATCCCTCGTACAAAGTAGCTACTTCGAAATTATATTGAGAAATATGGGCATTTATGGGTTAAGTGGTAAAAAGGGGGTGGGGCGGGTTTCGGGCTGGGGTAGTCATGAAGGGGAGGGTGGTGTATGGGGGAAACACTTCCCAAAGAATTGAAAAAGACGATTTGATGTACAATTTTGAAGGAATTACTGCAAAGTAAATTACCAGGAAGTCATTTCTGTTGATGAAATGACATGGAACCCTTTAGCCTGTATGCTACTCAGTGGCTAAAAGCTCAGCTCCTCCGCTCCTCCAATGCCAGCTAGGCTCTTTGGATAACAGTTGCACAATGTATGCTATTACATACCATTAACACTACCTCACACTACCTCACATTAAGGAAACTGCCCGATCACCTGCCTTTGGGAAAGAGATGATATCGTTTGGCATTGAAACTGAAGTGAATAAACCGTATAAACCCACATAAATGCATATAAATGTGCAGTGCATAGCAAGCATGTGATATGTGCTGCAGCATCACAGCCTGGAATCACTTATTTAATTATAAATAAATGCCCCCATCTCATTAAATGGTATGTACTATATGTTTAAGATTATTCTATCTAATATTAATAATAACATATGTTATGTTACTTGTTATGTTACTTGGCCTTTATATTGCTCTTTATATTTAATTGGTATGACACAAAGCGCTAGTAGGTTGAACGCCCTCGGGAACCGTAGTATATGCACTCATAATAAAACAAATGCATATTCCTTTGCAAAGTACCAGACCTAAAAACACTTTAAGAGCATGGTGGTGGTGACATTGCTTATTGTTGAACATCGAAATCTTGCACTGTTTTCTCAAAGTTCAGAAAGTTCTTTAAAAACTTCTGCATGGTAGAATGAACATTCTGGCTAAAGGTCCACTGTAGGTTCCAAAACTCTACCTAACCAGATCTCTGGAATGAGCGAGCAATCTGCAAAAAGTGCACTCCAGTACTGAAAGGTGAACACAACCTGTTCCCAGAAACTACCACGGTAACTCTCCTGTTCTAGCAAACATACACCCGCCTTGGAAAGCAAATACACGTAGTGCTGAGATGACGGATTGGACTGGCCCACCTAGCTTCGTTTGATCGGCCTGTAGGAATATTCTTCTGCAAATGGAGAAAGGGAATTAACCACCCGTGGAGTTGAGCGTTAACCCTCCCCCACTCCTGCTGTTTTCCCCCCCGATGATCACCTTTGATGTCTCCTCTCATAGTCTCACCTGATGGTTTGGAAAGAAGAGCTCTCCATCCTGCATTGAGTGCAGGGGCATGTTGATAACCAGTTGCTTCACTGGCTCAAAGGAATTGGTGAGTTCCAGACCAATATTGAGTCTGAGATTCCCGGCAAGACGCCGTAAGTATGTAGTTCGTAAGAGTTCAAATGTCTGACTTTCACTCTTGTCCGATTCCTTGCAGGTTGCAGCTTGACCCTAGCGAAGAGTTCCTCATGGCAACCGGTAATATTCAGGTAAGGATTTGTATTATCCAACACAGTTCGATAAAATAATGTCAATATGTAACCTGTTGCTTTCTCCCTTATTCAGGCGCTGAGAGAAAATATGAAGTCTCAGGGAATAATGCCTCCGGCGGTAAAATCAGGTAAGTCTATTGTGGTGAGGAGGTTTCCCCTTGTTTGTCCCTTTGTTTCACCTTGCTGTTCCTTTGTTTCCCCTTAGGGGCCAGGGTTTGACGAGGATGCAGTGGAAGCTGCGCCGACCTGTGAAGAGGTATAGTACCCCCGGTGGTAAAATCAGGTAAGTTATGGGGGTTAACTAATATTGCCTCTGTGTATACCCATGGCTCACCTTGCTGTTTTTGTCTTCCCCTTAGGTGCCGGAGTGCGGCGGGAGCATGCAGAAGGATGCGGTGGAATGTGAAGATGCTGCGAAGGCTGGTGAGTGCAGCGCGGCACTGCTGCAGGCGAGGCGACACGCATAAAATAACTTCTTTCTTCCAACTCGAAGGCGCGATGGGTTGGGAATTCAGGTAAGGATCAAAGGTATTGCTCTTATTCTAACCTTTTCTCCTTCTCTCCCATTTTTCTAGGAGCTCCGGACTCGAGGCGGGCGTGGCAGAAGACTGGATGCAGACTTGCAGGCACGGTGAGCGTTACGCTGCTGGATGCAGAATAACGCAAAGCGTGTGCTGCTCTTCGGGCGTGGTTTAAATAGCCTCCAAAGTAAAAGTAGTCCCAGGTAAGTATTCCTCCCCATCCCCACCCGAGCAAAGAAATCGTCCCTTAGGTAAAGTAGTCCCTTCCAAGCCTCCTTTGGCTTGGAGCTCTTGCAGCATGGTCTGCATCAGGTGAGTTTGAAGCATGGTCTGCATCAGGTAAGTTTTAATCTATGAACCTGGCACCTATGTCGCCAGTACAGTCTCTCCATATGAGCCAGGCGCCATAGGCGCCAGGACTGCACCCAAATAGCCCCTAGCAGGGGTTGTGGGGTTTGCTTAGTATAACTTGATGCCTGCTTCCGGGGTTGCTGGACTTGGACTGGGTCCCCGGGGGTAGGCATCATGACAGTAACTAGGTCTGCAAGTTCTCTGAATGTCTGCAAGCGTAACATGATATAACTAGGTCTGCAAGTTCTCTGAATGTCAGCAAGCGTAACATGATATAACTAGGTCTGCAAGTTCTCTGAATGTCAGCAAGCGTAACATGATATAACTAGGTCTGCAAGTTCTCTGAATGTCAGCAAGCGTAACATGATATAACTAGGTCTGCAAGTTCTCTGAATGTCAGCAAGCGTAACATGATATAACTAGGTCTGCAAGTTCTCTGAATGTCAGCAAGCGTAACATGATGTAACTGGCTCTGCAGATTTCAGACCATTTGAAATGCAGAAGTACAAAAGAAGTGACACAAACCGAAGCACAGCAGTTCTAATAGCAAATGTGGCTGGTTGTATTTTCCTTGGTGTGTATAATGTCTGGCTCTATCTACACTATGCTGCAGCCTTACGCAATACTTTGCACAGTGTTTGTGCTGCATGAAACCCAATGTATGAATAGAGGAAGCCAGCTTAAAGTAAACCAAGCATGTAGAAAACAATGACATGTGTGGAGAATAAAAACTAACAATAAACTTGAAACAAACACCAGGTGGCCAAGATCCACATCTCACCAACCAGGCCCCATGTAAGAATTTTCTGACCTACTCGGGAAGATAGCTCAGGGGCCATACGCTCGCCTTATAAGCAAGACGACATGGAACAATGCAGGTTCGAGCCCCAGGTATGTGCTTAGAAACGCATGTAAAAAGCATTTATATATAAATATACTTAGAGGCAAAGCACTTCCGTCACATGTGGGCCTGGCAGACAACTAGGCACCCTTTGCTTTGTTTGCCAACAGTTCAAGGTGCTAATACTGATGGTTATTCATTTGCAGGTCTCTGATGAGCCTGAATAACAAACTAAAGCAGGCCCCAGTCAGCCAGATCGCTGCAAAACGAGGAGTGTCAGGGGCACACAATGGGCTATGAAGGAAGCCTAGTGTGAAGATCAGAGGTTGGCATTGACCATCCACCTTCCCCAACCCCTAGCTCTGCCACTCTGCCACTGAATACCAGTGCCAACCTGGTCGGATGTGGACTTTTTTTGTTCTTTGTTTGACATATTTCTAGGCCTGCCTACCAATGAATCACTAGGTTTAGAGGACTGGGGAGTAACTGCTCTTTTGCCCACCAGCCCAGTCCGCCTCCAATCCAGAATAAAACACTATACAAAAATGTGGTTTTATCATTATTATGAAGTGCACATTGTTAGAGTGAGGCACAGGCCAGTGTGAGACACCAGAGCCAGTGTGAGACACCAGAAGATGTCTCACCTGCTAGTCCCTGGGGATCTCTCTCTCAGGTGTCCAGGGCACAGCCACCGCCTTTGGATCCAGATGCTGGGGTGGACCAGTCCGGGATGATCACCTGGGTGTGGGTTCTTACGGGAGTCGGGGTGAGATAACTGGTGGTGAGATGCGGTAGCACTCCCTTTTATGTTCATCTACCCCATCCTATTTTTCAGGATTTCCTGAAGTCCCAAACCCCCCTTTTTACACAAACACTGGCCTGAGGAAGAGGGTGATTGAGAGTAACCAAACTAACTCCATCACTTGGTACTGGGTATGACCCGTTAATCGGGTCGGGCAAAGTCAGCACTTTACCCTAAGTGCATACACCTGATACCATTTAGCGCTTCTGACACAAATAAAAGGCAACACCTAAAGACACACTCTGATCAAGGCGGAACACGAGAAGTAACAGAACTTCAGGATTAAGGCACACCCACTGGAGCAGAGCAACTGACCAAGGTACGAGAGCAGCGGGCCAAAAACCCCAAGTCTTCCATAATTGAGGTTGTTGCCTCCGACAGACCTCGAAAGACACATGGAGAAGGCCAGATCCTACAAGTGAAGATTGCATTGTGTTTCAAGGATGCCCGCAACCATCCCGGGTGAACAGCAGAGTTGGGGAGGCGAGGTCAAGCCTGTGGTACTAACCTTGACTCAAATTGGAAAACGCAAAACAAGAAAGAAGCACACACAGCTGGTAAATTGGTAAGTGACCTGAGAGATCGGTGTGTGTTAAAGTGAATGAAGTTGCAACATCGTATCACAAATGAAGTCTGCCTGCGTATGGATGAGACGCGAAGAAAGACAGACCCATGAATTTACTTTGAAGTAGAGTACAGCTGGAAGATAATAATAATAATTAGGCATTTATATAGCGCTACGAACCCTCGGGTATCTGAGCGCTGCTTATTATTACCCACGGTGTGTGGTGCTTATTTATCGACCTTGGAAGGATGAAAGGCTGAGTTTGGCCCCGCTGGCATTCGAACCTGCGTTAGCAAGCTCTGCACGGATGTCAAAGCGAGCGCTCTACTCGCTGTGCCACTTGACCGGCTTAGATCAACGATACTAAGCAACAGAGTGGTCCGGTGAAAGGAAGTGGCCCATTTGAAAGCCTCCATGAAAGACGCATGGTTGAAGCTAAAGGGAGGACAAACAGCAAGAAAGGAAATAAACAGTGAACATTGAGTCAAAGTGGTTCTGTGGTCATCTGTAAGGAAAACCAAGCACATTCGAAATACTTTGACATCCGAAAGTGGTACAAGGCAGTTTGAGGGAAACCCAAAGTATATTAAGCTAGAGGAAGGGAGCCCCCTTGCAACTTTGTGTGTACTATATCGTAAGAACGGGGACCTACGAGAACTGTGTGGTGAAAGGACTGAGCCTGGCACAGGGGGACCTTTGTGAACATTTTGGTTGAAACATTACTTTGACAATAAGAGAAAGGAACTTTAAAACGTGGAAGGGAAGGCAGGCCTCCATATACGGTTTTGAACTGTGTACTGTGTTGGAAGCCGAGCCAGAGTGTGTCATCCTGCCTAGAAGGATCACCTTACTCCTTGAGTCCTAACATGGGTAGGAGAGCTGGGTTAGCCACATTATCATTTAAACACTGACTTTTTCTTTTGCATCCATTTTCTCCTTTTTATACTTTTTGTACAAGTGATAGGGCAGCCATTATGTTTTTGTTAGCATAGGACTGTTTTGTTTATCGTTTGACTACTCCCTTCTCAGTTATAAAGCAGAATAGAAGTTTCTCCAACCCTAACGTTTTCAATAAAGGTTTTACAAATTGTATTCATTGTACCAGTGTCAATATGTGTGATACCATGCCTCCCCTACACCACTCAGTGCAATCTACAGAGTACAAGCTGTTTGCAAGATGTTGAGTGAGTGATTGAGGTTCTCGGCAGATAAAACAACTGAATTCACAATGTCAGGAACAATTACATAAACTTTCCTGACCTGAGATGATACAGACTGAGACAGCAGTGGCTGAGGATAAGCACATTGCTGAGGGTGAAAGGAAAGATCTTTGGGCCATAGAACACCTAAGAGCAAAGCATTAGAATTAATGTGGGAAACTTCACCAATGCCCTAAATTACACAACCATCTAATAACTCGACATAGGCCCACGTGTCCATATCCTGCCCTATCATTGTTTTCTCCTCAATAGACCTAATAAAATGCTTGGCATTAGTGGTTCTACTTAATTTTAAAGTACTAGCAAAGCTGCCCAGCCTTTAAACACAGCTTAACAGTTTCACCTTAGAGACAGTGAGAAAAAGTAAAAAAAGGGTGACTTATAAAATAGGAATTCTCCAGAAAAAATGTAGATTTCTAAACATAGCTTCTAACATGCCCGGAGGAGGCTTTAGAAAGGTTCCTTATCTGAGATGTTTGGCAATATGCCAATCCACCATCTATATGCCTCTGTGGGTCTCAGCGCCCTAGACCTGTTCCATTTGGCTGGTGCCCATCTGGCGTCTTGCTGGTATCAGGCGTCCCCCAAAGTAATGTGCCTATCATCCTTACTATCTTCTGCCCCTTCTTCCCATCACAGACCAAATACTGCTCACGTTTAGTTCTCTCCACTTCCCATCGTAACACTTTACACAACATGACACTGTTGTACATACCTCAGAGAAAAGAAACCAAACATTTGAATGATGGAGCATAAGCTCAGACTCTGGGTGGAGAATTCCACAAATGCATGGAAATTGTAGAACTTCAAACTTGTTTACGTCTTGCACAGCTGGACAGACAAGTTCAGCAGAGGAGGTGAAGTGCTGTTCAGGATGACACGAGTGCTCAATTTTGCGACTGGTATACAAATACATTGGCTGCAACAGGAGCAGAGGCAAACACATGAAGAAAGTCACACAGATTCAAAAGAGAAGCAGACATTCTCCCTCTAAACATGCTTGCCTCAGTTCCTCTTCCTCTGTTAAATATACTGTTGAAGCCAATCAGAAGTTCAGAATCACCCCTGACCAACCAAAGCCAATCAGAAGTTCAGAATCACCCCTGACCAACCAAAGCCAATCAGAAGTTCAGAATGATCGCTGGCCAACCAGGGAGATGATTCCCAAAGCTCAAAAAAGGGACACAGATTGAAGAGGCGCAGCTGCTCACGCCAACTTTTTCATCATTACTCCTTCATTAAAAGTTGTGCTTATTGTCCCAATAGCTAACACTTTTTTAACTCGGTTGAGTTTCTAAAAGTTTGCAGTGTGTATAGTGAATCCCCTGATGTGAATTTTAAGTCTAAATCTAACTCTCTGACTGTTTCTGCAATGATAGATGTGTCCGTGCACCTGCGGCCTGACAGGGATTTTACATTTCTAAATATACTTTTCACTGCTGGCTTTCCCATTAAAAACAGGCAGACAAAGACTGGTTTATAATGCAGTATAGCTGCGCTAAAAAAAGACGGTAGTAATGTAAAAAGATCACAAAAGAGGAAATAGAGGAAAAGACAGTCCAAGCACCCGAGAAAGTGAGGCCCCATTCACACGAAGGTGACGCTGAGCACATTGTGGCATGCCATGATGGATGTAAACCTACAGATGCTTGTACAGACTTTGTGAACATAGTGTTGGCATTGGTAGTGTAGAGACTTTAAAACACAAAAGTGGGGCATGTCCCCCAACAACTCCCACTCCCTATATAACACATTTCATTAAACACCTATAACAATGTTAAATAGCTGGTGGGTGGTAAAATCCTGATTGTCTCACCCAAAACATGGGTGATTGCCAACACAAAGCAAAAGCAAACAAAAATTGTAGAATTTGCATCTCTAATGCTGGCACATGATTGCAGGAAACTGTCAGCAGCACCAGATCCAATGGCAGGTGCTGGAGAGCCTAGATGTTCTGAGCATGTCTTGGCCTGGGTGAAGTGCTACAGAAGAGTAAAGATACAAGGGTTGCCTGATAACCAATGTGGACAATGGTGACCTAAATATCAACATTTTATACCCGCGAATAGATGGCATAGCAGTGACCGTAAAATGACCGAGAAGTGAATCAGTACCACTGAGGGTCACGTGATGCAATTGGAAGAAGCAAACCACTCCCTCACGGCTTAAATAGCATGAATGCCCCAGAGTGGAGGAGCATGAAGGAAGTATCAGAAGTCAGCATAAATTACCAGAGGGACTTTACGATGAATGGACAAGGTCCAGTGGAGTAATTGATGGATATAACAGTGAGCAATATTCTATCTGAGGAAAAGGTGTATAATCATGTTTCTGGTGGAGATGGCACACCTGCCATTGGATCCCCAAGCCCTCCCTGGGGAGCAGTTCAGATCGATCACTTCCAGTATCTTAAATAATAAGGGTAGAGATTCCTTTCTCCCAGGATCACATCCAATGCAATAGCTGGATCAGCCTTTAGCCTGACTTAATGTTGGTGGTATGGTGAGCCAGGAAGTAGTTTGGAATAGTCAAGAACCCTTTCAGAGACGTGGGTTCTGTTATGCCATGCTGCACCCCACTAGGCTGTGGTTAGCATTGCAGAACACATTGCATTTTTTACAGGTCCACGCACAGAGCCACAATGTGTGGTGAGGTTTACCCCATCATCACAAGACCTGACCAGAATGAAGCTGGCAACTGCTCGCAGATGCTGAACGGCAGTGCAGGTGTGGCCGCAGGTGGGTATATCACATCTGGCAAGAGAGTACTGCTGTAACTCACACCTGCCCATGTCTAGTTGAAAAGGTGCACCTTCCAAGGCTGGACACACCATTTTATCCTAGATGTATATACGTGTGAATATACTCAGCATACAATACACCATCTAGTGCTCTCCCACTTGATCTCCTTCTCTCATACTCTCTTTTGATTTCTCTATCTCTGTCTCACATTTTGTTTGCCGTCTAGAGACTGCAGGTCCGGATGCCAGAGGCACAAAAGGATTTGCACAAAAGAGCGACATGCTGCATGATGGGCTTCCAGGGTCACAGTATTAAGACAGGTAAGAGGCGGCACCCGGAGGGTGCAGTATCCAAGTAGTGGGGGTGGAGGGTGGAGGGAGGCAGAGGGGTGCACGAAGCAGTGGGGGAGTGGGGAAAAGGATGGCCAATACATAAGGCCGATCCTTCAGAATGCTGCCTTTAGGTCTGGAATCCGCAAGGTTGGCCTTTTGTAACTGCCCTTTGGAAATGGATCTGTCACATTTATGTTTCGTTCCTTCTATCTCTTTTTCTCTCTCTCTCTCTCTCTCTCTGTCTCTCTCTCTCAGTCTCCCCCTCTCTCTCTCCCTCTCTTTTTCTGGTCTCTCTTTTTTTCTATGAGGGCAAGAGACAAGTTTTCAGGTGAGCATTTGCTATACCCACACAAGCCACAGCTGACAACAGCATGACCAGTGAAAAATCACAAATATTTTGAGAGTGGAAAGAGGAGGCTGCAGATTGTATGTGGTGCAAAGTAGAATGAGAGTAGGAGTGAGAGAGGTATTCCTCCATGATGGCTGGGCCTGGTATTTGGAGACACGTCACATGTGTTCTACAGAAATGTGATCATCACATTGAGGACGCGTGGCTCAGAAGAGGAAACTCAAGGGGGTTGCAGATATGTTACATAGGAAGTGCTGGATTGCTGCCGTATACATTGATATTACTGTCATACTATGAACATTAAACATGTCTTGCCAAGCAAAGCTCATAATAAAATTCCTAGAACAGCCACATAGTTTATCATTACAAGACAGGCAGTCTGGTACATTACTATAGAATGTTTGCAAAATAGGTAATTGTAGACTTCAAGGCAATGCAGAGAAATATTAAAGTGGTAATAAGTATGTTGGGAACATAATAATGAACACACATATTTATATTGGACACAAGTGTCTGTGATTAAATGGGTTTTCTGTTTGACCAACAGGATTGTTGCTCATTTTATTTCACAGAAGACTCACCTTAACACTAACGTGTTTTAACAGTCTGATTTAATGTACTAGATAACTACAGGATACCAGGACGATAAAGGATGAGGCAAAGGTAATGTATTGGATTACTAAGAGGGTACTGGACAAAGGAAGATGTGCAAGGGGAAATGTAATAAATTACTAAGGGGTTACCAGGATGGGGAAAAGAGAGGTACAAGTCATGTAATGGATGACTAATAGGGCACGGGGCAAGGAAGAGGCAGGCTCGAGTTGCGATGGATTATTAAAGAAGTACCTAATGAGGAAGGAGGAGGCAGGTGTAATGTAATTAATTACTAATGGTGCAACCGGATGACGAAAAGGGAGACAACGGTAATGGAATGGATTACCAATGAGGTACCAGGATAAGGAAGCGGAGCAGGGTAAATAAATGGATTAATAACATGGTAATGGTTTGAGGAAGAGGGTGGCAGAGTTGATGTAATAGATTACAAAATGGTGTACTGGGATGAAGATGAGGGGTGTCAGGGAATTGTAATGGATTACTAATCTGGTACTGGGACATGGAAGAGGGAGACGGTGGTAATGCAATGGATCACTAATGGGACCAGGACAAGGAAGATGAAACCCAGGGGAATATGTAATAGAATTCTACTGAGGTGCAGAGGAAGGAGTTGGGGGTAATATAAGGGATCACTAAAGTTTGTACTGCTTGTCTTTTTCCTTTTTTGCCCCTCTTAATCTCACAATTGCCTATAACTTATCCAGGTTAAAAGTCCCCTTTATTGGGAATTGTGTGTGTACATTATACTGCGAGAAAAAGGCAAGAATTGACAAAAACCACAAATAAATTGTGTGAACATATATTGGTGTGTGAATAAAACCACTGTACTTTCACTGAAATCCTACCTAAAGTCTCCTCCCATGTGGCCAGGGAAAGGCAGACACTTCCTGATCCTGGATTGGGGGGTGGTGCACTGTGGGAAGATCACCTGGGAGGAGACATTACCCAGGGTGGTGAGGAGGTCCTGTAGGATGCCACAGTATTTGCCATCTGAAAGGAAGTGCCTTTCTGAGTTGACCAAACAGTTAATGTCATATTGCCATTATAGTGTCCTTGACCCCCATATAAGATGTGTGGGCCAGGGTACAATCTCTGTTAAATCTTTGCAAGCCTTGTCAACAGAAAGAAAGATCTTTTAAGAATAACAACTCTCCTTACTCCCTAAACTGTAATGTAAAATGATCTTGAGATAAAGGCTTAAATCAAATGTCTTCCTCTGTAACACCTAATTCTGACAGTCCAACTTTATAGAGATGTTCCACTAGGTTCATCTGCTGTCCAGTCAAATGGTCGAATATATTTGATCGAATGACAAATTGGTCGAATCAATTTGGTCGAAAAAAAAAGGTCGAATTTTTTTTTTAAAGTATTTTTTTTTTGCTTTAGTATAGGTAAAAAAATGTGTTTTAACACCAAAAACAGGGGTTGGGGGGGGAACCCCGCCCCCCAAAAAATAAATAAATAAATAATTCGACCATTTTTTCAACCAAATTGATTCGACCATATTGTAATTCGATCAAATGCATTCGACCAAATGTCTGGTAACCGGTTCATCTCAGTTTCGAATGTAAGTAGCAATTTCTCTATCACTTCCCGCACTTGCGTCATTGCTATCATAAGTCCCAGGTTAGTACCCGAGAGACTTCTCATCCAGAAGCCCTCATAGGTCAAATCTTCCAGACTACTCACATATTTTATCAGATAACATTCATAGGTGGATTTCAAAGTAGAAAAAGAAGTAAGAACATGTCTAGAAGTTTCAATGCATTCCTTGTCCATGCATAATCTTCATGTTCTTTTCTGCACATGGATTTTTAACCAGGCTCCTGTGACTTCAAAAAATGTAAGCCGATTAAAGGGGATGCTAAGGACTATTTTCCTTGTCTCCAAAGATGGTATTAGCCTAAGACATGGCTGCAGTTTTCTAATTGTTAAATGAAGCTTAGAGAATGTTGCCAAAGATTTCTTGGTAGCTATCTTATCATTTGATTGCCATTTGATTGCCCATTTCTTTAGAGATAGACAAAGCACTTCTTCTCCATCTTCCCAATGCAGAGGCCAGCATATTTTTTCAAAGAATTGTTCAGTAATTGTCTTAAATGTTTGCATGGTACTATTAATGCCTTCCATTTCCCTCATTTCCCCTCATTTACCGTAGGGGCTGAATAAAGAAACCTACTTTTTCCTGACAAAGATGGTTTACTTGTTCGTTCTACCACCGAACCGCTGACTGTGCAACTGCACAAGCTTGGGGATTATTCCTCATCTCATATACTAGACCTGGTGGCCCATCACACATATAACAATTTACCAATGCGGCTGGAGTAGGCTTTGTTCTTTGTATCAGTCTCACCCTGGAATTTATTACCAGTTGGATTCCTTCTGCTAATGATTTACGTGTATCGTTAAGCAATAAGATTGTTTTTCTGCCTGCTTGTACAGCAGGGTGGTATGAGGTAATTTGCTACCAATTAGCCAGGGACAGAGAGTTAAACCCGTTCCTTGGATACTATTTTGTGTTTTCATGATAACTTCAGTTTGTTCTATAGCTTTGAACTACTAAATGTATGTGCATACTATTTAAATGCATATGCCGACAAGTGAAACGGCTTTGAATAAAATATTTTTTTTTCATTATTAGTGCTTTTCTTTGTATTATCAGCTCCGCATTGGTATGTTCATGCCCATATAAGTGTATATATTTAGTAATGCACTATGTTAATTTGTCTCCTTACCAATTGACCACCCAATGTCTTTTTGTCAATTTCTCTGTTTATAAGTTCATGTCTTAAAATATGTATAATAAAAAAACTTGTTTTTGCTTAATTTATTCATTTTTTCACGGCAACACCTTGTTGTTATAGTTCCATATTGAAATGATGCCGCCAGTTTCTCTTTATTGATATTTAGTACACCCATCAAAGAGTAGCTGGCAGTTTTATTTGCAAAAGCAGTGATTGCATCATAGTAGACAGTGCTTTTACTTTTTTGTTTTCTTGTAAACAAACTTGTTCTTCTCAGATGATAGATCATGTCACTGGTACTTATAGTGTTCCGTTCTATTTATAGCACCTAGAGGGGTATACATACATTGTCTACATGTACGCTTCTGACCTACTTTTCCATAAATTGGGTTTTTAACAGATTTATTTGTAACCCATTACTCTTTGCATAATCGCACAGGGCCAGAGCACTATTGGAGATGCCGGTGAAAGTATTATCAAATATCACTATATCGTCGGCATATCCCAGCCACCCCAATTTTGATTTTCCTATTTTAGTGAAAGCATTTTGTTTCTCCAAAAAGATCCCATGAAAATCTGCAAATCAAAGGTTAAAAAGGGTAGGCGCTAACGCGCAACCCTGTCTGACTCATTTGAATATCAACATTTGTGTGGTGGCCCTGATTACTCAGTCTTACTCAAGCAAAATATTTTTGTAGAGCATCATACATGAGTACAGTATGTGCTGTGGCATGCCCATCCTATGTAGTTTTTCCCACAGTAGCCCTCTATCGATAGTATCGAATGCTGATGAGAAATCAACAAATAGGAAATACAAAGGCAACTTTTTTCTCATTGTGTATTCTTCTAACAGAGGGCTAACAACAAAGTTATTCATACTAGTAGAGCACCCCTTCCCAAAACCTGTCTGAGAAATATTGCAGATATTTTCTTTGCTATCCAGATGTTTATGTCTTTTAAGATATATGTCATAAATCTTTTGCTAGGGACATCTGTCATGGCTAACAGATGGTAGTTGTCAGGGGAGGTTCTAATACCCTTTTTAAAGACAGGTATAATGTGGGACATCCTCCAGGAGCTAGGAACAATACCAGTAGTTATTATCTTAGTATATAAAGTCCACAGAATGTCAACCCATACCTCAGGTTTATCCTTAATAACCCCATTACAAAACCCATCCGGGCCTGGGGACATAGAGGATTTTAGTTTCTTGATGATATCGATAATATTATCCCAGCTAATAATGAAGTCTGGCATCGGGCTAATCTTAAACACAAAGGGGGTAATTCATAGATTTCAGCGCAAAGGCAGCGCACGCGAGCAGCGCAGAGAGGGAGCATGCACCAGCGTGCGCCAGCCGTGTGCACTAAACAGCATTCTGGTGCACCGCGTATTCATGGAATTTCAAAGCCATGGCTCAAACATCCTGAAGCGGCAGTTAAGCCCCCAAGAATGCCCCTTGCGCAAAGAAAAGGCATTGAAATCCCCAATGCAGCGCAAAGGGCCGCGCTAACCCTGCACCAGTTTACAGGGCCGGTACAGTGTATGTCGGGGGTACACAGGAAGTTTTACATGCGATAGGGCTTGTGCGAGCAGGGTATGTGTATTTCAGAGGTGCGCAGGAATTTTTACACGTGATAGGGCTTGTGCGAGCGGGGTACGTGTGTTCGGGGGTGCGCGGGAAGTTTTACATGCGATAGGTCTTGTGCATGTGGGGTACGTGTATTTTGGGGGTGCGCAGGAAGTTTTACACACGATAGGCCTTGTGCGAGCGGGGTACGTGTATTTCGGGAGTGCGTGGGAAGTTTTACACGTGATAGGCCTTGTGCAAGCGGGGTACATGTATTCTGGGGGTGTGCGGGAAGTTTAACACGTGACAGGCATTGTGCGAGCGGGGTATGTGCATTCTGGGGGTGCGCAGGAAGTTATACATACGATAGGGCTTGTGCGAGCGGGGCACGTGTATTTCGGGGTTGCGTGGGAATTTTTACACATGATAGGCCTTGTGCGAGTGGGGAACGTGTATTTCAGGGGTGTGCGGGAAGTTTTACATGCGATTTGCCATGTGCGAGTGGGGTACGTGTATTCTGGGGGTGCGCAGGAAGTTTTACACGCGACAGGCCTTGTGCAATTGGGGTACGTGTATTTCGGGGGTGCGCAGGAAGTTTTACACACAATAGGCCTTGTGCGAGCGGTGTACATGTATTCTGGGGGTGCGCGGGAAGTTTTACACTAGACAGGCCTTGTGCGAGTGAGGTAAAAGTATTTTGGGGGTACGCAGGAAGTTTTACACGCAATAGGGCTTGTGCGAGCGGGGTATGGTGTAGTTCGGGGGTGCGTGGTAAGTTTTACATGTGACAGGCCTTGTGCGAGCAGGGCAGGTGTATTTCGGGGGTTCGCAGGAGGTTTTACATGCGACAGGCCTTGTGCGAGCGGGGTACATGTATTTCAGAGGTGTGCGGGATTTATCCCACGCGATAGGCCTTGTGTGAGCGGGGTATGTGTATTTCGGGGGTGCGCAGGAAGTTTTACACACGATAGGCCTTGTGCGAGCGGTGTACATGTATTCTGGGGTGCACAGGAAGTTTTACACGCAACAGGCCTTGTGATAGCGGAGTACGTGTGTTTCAGGGGTGCGCGGGAAGTATCACATGGGACAGGCCTTGTGCGAGCGGGGTACGTGTATTTTGGGGGTGCGCGGGAAGTATTACACGCGATAGGTCTTGTGTGAGCGGGGTACATGTATTCTGGGGGTGCGCGGGGAGTTTCACATGTGGTTTCGCTAGTGCGAGCGGGGTACGTATATTCTGGGGGTGCGCAGGGAGTTTCACATGCGTTTTCGCTAGCGCGAGAGGGGTACATGTATTCTGAGGGGTGCACAGGGAGTTACACACGCAATTTGGCAGTGTGGCCCCTCCCTGGTGTGTCCCGACCCCCTCCCCATGCCCCGCAGGCAGCCCATCACCCCGGGCATGCCCTGGAGGCAAGCCGCATGGCACCATGCACCTGGGAGACTTCACACATGTCCCCCACTCACCCACCATTGACGGGCACCTGCCAGCAATCCCCGACTCATGTCCCCCCATCCACTCACCCACCCAGCAGTGACAGGCACCTGCCAGTAGGCCCTGAATTATGTCCCCCTGCACACCCACCCACCCAGCAGTGACAGGCACCTGCCAGCAGGCCCCGAATCATGTCCCCCTGCACCCCCACCCACCCAGCAGTGACAGGCACCTGCCAGCAGGCCCTGACTCATGTCCCCCCACCCACTCACCCACCCAGCAGTGACAGGCACCTGCCAGCAGTCCCCGAATCATGTGCCCCTGCACACCCACCCACCCAGAAGTGACCGGCACCTTCCAGCAGGCCCTCACTCATATCCCCCCACCCATTCACCCACCCAGCAGTGACAGGTACCTGCCAGCAGGCACCAAATCATGTCCCCCTGCACCCCCACCCACCCAGTACTAACAGGCACCTGCCAGCAGGCCCTGAATCATGTCCCCCCAACACGCCATCACGATCCACAATCATGGCCCTTATGGCCACCCAAATCCCACCCCACGCCACCCCAGTCCAAACACACAACCAAGTATTACATCCACCCCACATTGAAATCACCATACCATGATACATCCCAAATGGCAAGTATGCACATCAAACATGTCCGTCACACACACACAATGGGTGCAAGTGAATGAGAAAACCCACATCGTGACATGCATGAAACCAATGAAGTATGAAATAAAAATGTATTAAACACAAAAGCAAGGGAATGAAATGAAATCACACAATAATGGAAATAATAAACAAAATGCTGCATGTCCAAAATAATAGAAAAAAAATGTATGAAAGCAGAATCCAAATAAATCCAAATGAAAATGGGTCCAAAGTGTCTGTACCTCAAACCAAGTAAGACAAATCCATTGATCCATGGTAAAATCAAAAAATAAAGAAGTGAAATCCAGTCTTCAACTATATACAAAGTACAAATCCAGGGTCCATGAGCCCAATTATTCAAAGGAAACCTACAAAACACCCTACCTAATAAACAACTATATACAAAAGGTAGGGCATTGCCCAAGCGCCCTAAATGAAAGAAAAACAGAAAGGAAACCTTACACTAATTAACTATATACAATGGCGGTGGGCAAGTCCTACGGCTCACTTGTTGATTTCCCAGGCCAGGGCATCATCGACCTCCCGTTCTATGTCCTGGAGGCGGGCCTGCTCCATGGCCCAAGGTTTCGCAGGGATAAAGCCATGTCCACCTCCAACTCCCTGCGAATTGCCTAGAGGCACTCAGCCCGCCTCAGCGCCCTGCGCATGGAGTTCTCCGCCCTGACCATAGTGAGCCGTGCCTCTTCCGCCCGCTGCCACTCCGCATATATTTGCTGGGCCAACCGCTGCCACACGGAAGACACTCCCAATACAGCATCCTCCTGCCCTCCAGCCCATACCTGCCACTCTGATGTTGATGGCCCAAGCCATCATCACTCCCACCTTGAGCCTGCTGCTGCCGTGCATGTGCCCTGCCTCTTGATGCCTGCACATGCTCCTCCTGCTGGGGTCCAGTTGTTGGGGTGGCCACCCCTGCTGGACCTCCGTATCCTGACTGTGGCAGGGATGTGTCCTCGACCAGCCTGGCCCCTGGGTAGAGAGGCAGCTCCACAGGGTACCAAGGTGATACTTGGGCCGGAAGATGGCACAGAGGAGGGGGTCGGTACAAGGTCCAGCTCAAAGAGGAATCCAGCACTGGTGACCCATCCTAGTAGGTCGACACAGTCAAAGAGGCATCCCAGATAACGTGCAGAGTCTTCACGAAAACCCTGCAGGTCATCCAGGACAGGCTCAACATGGTCCCGGATTGCCATGTCCGCAGGGAGAGGAAGGCCAGTTGTTGTGCGCTCATCCCCGCACTCAAAACTGCTCTGGACGAAGGCATCCCTGCTGGTGCGGGATGATGCAGTCACAGGATTGGGGACAGGATTACACAGAGGCACCTCCGTGGCGGCCTGTGCTGCCTCCTGTCCCTGCCCCGCATCACTAGCACCAGTGGAATCCCCCCTCCAGACCCTGTGTGTATCCCTTCCACGGCCTCCTCCTCAACCAAACCCCCACCATACTTGGATGACTCTGTGCCATCTTCCAGGGCACTGTACAATGGTCTAATACACACATGACAGTTGCACATGAGTGGCAGTGTTAAATTTCATACATGGCATCACACACCCCAATACACATATCATTTCAACGCACACACATGAGCAAATCAACTGTAATGTTGCACCAGGCAGCACCATCCATACACAAACAACAGCATGAGCCGCCGAAGGTTAGCCTGACGTCACATTCAACACAGGGAGTGAAGAACACATGCACACACGCCACCAGACATACATGCATCTGTACATCTCCACCACCTGTCGCAGTGAGATCATCGCCATCCATGTCACATCTGCCAATCAGCCTCCTACATGTCTGTGTCACATGCATCCATGTTTTATCACAGTTGCACACTTGTCAAAAACACACATATGCACATAGTGCAGATACATGCAGGTTGAACCAGCATCCATGTGTGACACCATAACCATGCCACAGTACATACACAGAAATGTAAACATGTGTGCACCCACACATGCATTCGGCCAGCATGTATTTCAACACATACACCATTGATGTGTCTCACACATGACAGGACTCACATGCGGCAGGCTCATGTCCCTATACATACACATCCATACATGGGCCTAAAAAGACATATGTGCAACCTGCACACTCCTGGCACACCTCAACATGCACAATGTCCAATCAGTATGCATGTACACTTACCG